>NC_061115.1:98126772-98152550 GCF_002878395.1 Capsicum annuum
GGGTAGAGACTAAAAGAGGTTCTACTAGGATTTTGGGACTAACTCCAAAGTCAACAGCTATATAAGGAGTCACAAAGGACAAAGAAGATCCTAGATCTAATAAAGCATAAACATATAAATGATAAACTTATAACGTACTAGTGACCACATCAGGAGAACTTTCCTAATCCTGTCAGGACTGAAGTGCATATAATCTATTTAGATGCTGACCATTGGTAGCACTGGAAGAAGTACCCTACTGAGTTAGGCGACAGGTTAGAACGGATGACTGATGGGACTAGCCCTGGTGGCACAATTCCCTAGCTTTCTAAGCAACTACCCGACACTCCCAAATTTGATGGCCTAGCTTGACACACTTGAATCACACCTCATGCTTGCTCTACACTTACCCTAATAGTGTCTACCATATTTTTTACATAGAGGATTCGTATGGGCACTGTTAACACTGCCTTGGGACTTAGGGCCTGGTGCTTTACCTCTATTATCACTTATGAATTTGGGAATTAGGGAACTAGATGAAGAAGGTACTGGGGCTAAAGACCCCTAATAAAATTGAGAACGGTTGCCCCCTTCTGACCTAGGCTGAGAAAAGTTAAAGCTACCTGCTCTAGCTCTATTTTTCTCCCTTTTCTTCTTTTTATTCTTAGACTCTTCTATTTGATAAGAATAGACCATGAGCCTAGATATTTCCATCTCTTTAATCAGTATTGTGGTCCTATACTCCTTGACCACACTGTTAGACACACCCAAAACAAACTTACTTATCTTAGATCTTCTATCTTCTACTATGTGAGGGGCGTATCTGGCTAACTAAGTAAACTTAAGAGAATAATCTTGCACTGTTATGTTTCCCTACTTCATATTTATAAACTCCAAAATCTTATCTTCCCTCAAATCCAGTAGGAAGAACCTATCAAGGAAAGCAGTGGCAAACTCCTCCCATTCTATGGGCCATACATTTGTGGCCCTCTCTGCTTTCCACTACTTAAACCATGAGTGAGCCACATCCTATAATTGATATGTGGCCAACTCAGCACTCTCACTTGTAGTTACCCTTATAATATCTGTAACCTTTTACACCTGATTAAGGAATTCTTATGGGTCCTCATCTGAATTAGACCATTAAATGATAGAGGGTTCATTCGGGTGAAGTCCCAAATTCTAGCTGTAGCAGTATTGGGAACTGGGTTGGCCAGAACAGTAGCTAGAATTGATTCTGGGATGCTACTAAATTTTCTAGAATATCTGAATTCTGCATGGGAGACATACTGGTCCAGAAGATCTACCTGAATGGGCTGAGAGGCGGGCCAATTTCCCATTCTTCTTCTATTCTTCTTGGTAGGCATATTCTATAAATGAAAGGAAGAAAAGGATTAGATTGAGAGTTTAATTTGATTTTATGCTCACTCTCACGACATGAATACTAAAAAATGGAAACTTTTCCTAAAACATCTCGTAGCCTCCTATCCATAAGTGGGGCGCACTACACACCCATGCACAAGACTTTACTTGATGCGGCTTTTAGACTCCCTAAGACTTTATTGAACCTTATTCTCTATACCAAGTTTGTAATTCCCCGAGTATGTACCCCGAACGCTACATGGTGCTTACGACCCTGAAGGATCACAAGCTAACCTATGACTGATATCTTCTGTGAGCACTGAATAATCACATGGTAATAATAATAATACTAAAATTGATCCAAAAATTAGGCTAAAGTTGCCATAAGGTTCATAACTAAAACAAATACTGAATACTGAAAACTGAATATTTATCCTAAAATACTCTAGTCTAAAAGCTTCTAACACTCTCAATACGGAGTTGATGGGATAGGCCCCAACTAACTTTGTCTACTGAATGTACTGAGCTACTAAAATACTAAAAGATAACATTATCCTCAAACTATAAGGACTCACCACTAAATCTGTTGTTGATAATTTGGGTTGCTAAGTTTGATCAAGAGCCCATACGTTAGAACCTATGATATAAGACATTACAGCGTAGAAGAAAAGTATGAGTCAGTACTTTGAATGTACTGGTATGCTATGTGAGTTAGGTTGATATAAATGGGTTCATATGCATAAATAATAATTGGTTGAGTAACATGATCATAACTGAATGAACGTACATGCATAAATAGGTTAATTATAACTGAGGTCATGAAAATACTGAATATTGAGTTCTGAATACTGATTAACTGATATTTGAGTTTACTAATACTATATTACTGATAACTGAATGACTATTTCTGATAGTCCTAATTATGAAGAACTGATCTGAGTTCTACACTAATTTGGGTAATTGTATCTAATAGTCCTGAATCTGTAGAACTGAACTGAGTTCTGTACTAAGACTGAAACTAAAATTGAAACTGTAGGAGTTAATCATCTAACCATTATACCCTTCTCCGAATAGATAGGGGTCCAACCTGTAACCCCAGTTGGAAGGGTGCCAGTACCGTACCACAGGTACTAATACTAGTTTTGTGGATCCATTACACTAATGTACTATATTATCCTAAAGGACTAAGAGTGTGAAGCCTGAACTAACAAGTGACCCCTATGAGAAAGTCAAGCCTAAACTTATGGGTGAATTCTTATATCCTACGCTGGCTACGTAGTTTCGGAGTATAGGGACTGCTACTAATGACTCTACCTATCTGATGGAGAAGTCGACATCCATGCACTCGCTCAATGCTGAATCCTAATCCCAACTGAATAGACACTGAAATAATTTATAGACTGCACTAGGCCTGACTAAACTATTATTGATCATGTTGTCTAACTGAACTAAGTTCACTGGGTTCTATTGACTGACGGAATGCTACTTAGTTCTGTTATCTGACAGGGTTTACTTGAGGTCTGAACTGAATACTGAACTGAGACAGTGACTGGGTACTTAGTGCTACTATTCATGACACTACTGAGACCATTCTATAACCACTATAGCTCTAGGTAACAATTAGATTTTTGGGTGTTGAATACCCCCAGGACTCGATAGCATGAAAAGTAAAGCATACCATAACTTGAAAAGCATAACCATGTGCACTTGTTTCTAACTTATTCATAAAGATATTTCATCAAATACTTATATGATATGAACTAACACATAAGCTAGCATGACATGATTTTTCCCTTTTAGTTCACATGAGCAATTCATCAAGCACTTGAGGAAACATAATCTATACACGTGATACTAAGCAACATGTAGGCATCATAAATTTCAAATCTCAATTTACAATTTCAAGGTTTCATCACTAATTCACATGATACTACACATATGATAAATAATTTCATACGATACTTTTAATAACCCATAGATTAGAAATCCAAATAACATCAAAATCACGAATACATTCAAAATCCAACATGGAATTAACAAATCATTCAACTTATAGTTTAAAAGAGTTTTTTGAACTCCAAGGGTGGAAGAAAACCCTTGGATGAACACTTCTCATACCTTGATTCTTGAATTAGTGAAGATTGATGGTGCTTCCTTGAAGTATGAATCTTGAATTAGAATCCCTAGGGTTTTGTTCTTGAGTAATTTGAGAATAGAGAATAGATTTTGCCTCTAAAGTGTCTTAATCTCATGTTTTGGGTGCTGATATAAGATGGGAAAAGACCCATTTACCCCTCTGGATGCGGGCTTTTAATGACTAAAAACATGCCCAGTGACGCGCAACCCGACGCGTCGCGTTAATGGGATCAATGCTATGGTCGGAATGCCACCTCAAGTTCACATCTGCTCACTAGAATTTGACACTGGGAGCTGGGAAAAACATTTATCAATATGATAGGTGACACGGCGCATTGAGATCGCATTGATCCACTGGTTGGGATATTCAAACGTGCCTCAAATGATATTTGAAAAATCTGAAACTCGCTTGAGATACCTACTGATTTTTCAGATCATGAATTAATATAAATATTGATATTTTAAGGTCATAAGGGTCATGAAATAGGATCACCAACTTACATAGGATAAAATACTTCTAAGTATAAATACTTAATTGAAATTTCTAAGTATGGGACCCCTTTTCTAGCATTAACGGACTGAATTAAGCTTAGGATTTTGTGGGGTCTTATAGTCACCTTGTCTTATCACCTTAAAGGGTTAAATTATTGGGCCTTGGATCCATTGATGAGAATGGATATTGAGGAGGTAGTAATACAGGACATTATAAGCTTTGAGAGATGGGGAGGAAAGTGAAAGAAGGTAAGAGATTCTTTTATGAAAGACTATTCAAGTCTATCAAAGGTTTTTTCCTGGTTAATTTTAAGAGCATGTTGGCTTTCTTTCCCTTCATCTTCTTAATGTGGAAGTGATACTCTTGGAAAATAATAGCATTGTTACAGGCTTTTCTCCGTAGGAGAAAGCTGGTTTGGGTGGAGCCAACAATATGGGAAAGGTAGGATTTGATCCTGTTTGCAAGAATCTTAGTCACCAGCTTGTAGGTTGTGTTGGAAAGGCCAATAGGTCATGTTTTTCAACATGGATGCATTTTGGCACTTGGGAATGAGGCATAGAAGGTTTTTTTTCATATCAGGGTGCATGGTTCCAGTACAAAAGCATACTCTATAGAACTCTATGGTTTGGGGACCTACTTTTTTCTAGTATTTTTGGTAGAAAATGGGGTGGAGTTCGTCGGGTCTAGGGGCCTTAAGGGGTTGGAATTATTAAAAGCAATGGAAATCTCGGAGTCTAGAAAGGGGTAATCAGAGAGATTGGCCTTTACTTAAAGTTAAGGGTGGTTGTGAGGAGGGGAAGAAAGCTATATTAGAGCTTACTTGCTCATATTGGTACAGAATTTTTATGAAACTAAGAACCTGGCAGTTGATGGAGTCCTTATCAAAGTACCAATTTCCACTCTCATCTTTAATAGAATGAATTCTACTCCTCTTTATCCTATTGATAATAAAGACGTAGAAGAAAAAGGTGTTAGAGTCCCCCTCACTTAACCAATTGATCGTGGATTTAGTTCTCCAGAGGTTTTCTTTATATTTAAGAAGGGTGTTGCATTCAAGGGGGAGTTTCTCCCCAAGATTGTAGAGAAAAGTATTGTGGTAGTAGTTAGGCGAACTTTGGATTCCATCAAGCTGAGCCAATACTCTCTTCATGTTATGGAATATGTTTCCAAAGGTGGATTTATTCCATTCTGTGGCTCTGTTATGGAAAATCTTGATGAACTGCAAGAGAGAGTTGGATCGTTCAAAGAACTGGTGGACAAGATTTAGGAATATGGGATGTGAACACCACATGGGCTCAAATCTAAAGGGCTTATTAATTTTGGGAGGCTCTTTTTTGCTGAGTTATACTAAGAGGGGGGAGTGGCCAGAGTGGATACGGGGGAGGTGAATAACTATGGACTTGGGGTATTTGAGGACCCATGATTTATTGGCAAAACACCTATTAAGCCTTTCGAAGATAAGGGTTTTTTTGTTTTTGTACCTCCTATTGGTCCACATGTGCTTACTACCCTTAAAACCTAGATCTATTATTTTGAAATGATTTAAGCAGTCTCATAAGGCAGAGGTTGTATTATTATTGATGCTTCTATTTCATAACTTATCCCTAGCCTAGAGAACTTTATTAGAATCTCCTCCTATAAGCCACTCTCTATGGTAATATTAGGAGATATCTAAAAGTTATCCCCAGAGAGTCATACGCTTGGCGAAGTTAGGGATATTATATATGGATGAGAAGAGCCAAGGAGAGGGTTGAGAACTTACCTTGACCATCATATGGATGCCCTAGGGAGTTATAGACATATTTTCCAGCTTGAGAGAATGTTATTCCATATGATAACTATACCTTTGGAGACGCCCTGCACCGAAGATTGGATATGAGATTCATAACCTAAGGAACTAGTAAGGGCTCTATATTTTTTCATCTTTGTTTTTAAAAGAACTAAGAGAGAAGGTTTATGGAGTTTGACGAGTGCTTGGCAGTGTCTGCGGAAGCAAGCATGTAAGCACCCCTGACGTTCCATATAATAAAGTTCATTTTATTATTTAGAGATGATGATGAGAGCATAGGCTTCTTCCACTTCTCTGTCAATGGAGGGGTACAGGGGGTGGCATTCAAGGGATTCAGAAGTACCACGGGTGGGGTCTGGTCCTCTTGGTTACTCAAATTCAGGGTCATTTTCTTAATCTTAGGACGGCAAAACACTAAAATAGTTTCCCTGTAAGGCTCTAAGAACTCTTTTAGGTACATGTTTTTCAGTTGGAATAGCTTGATTTCTTGTTCCCCAAAGGCGTTCAGCAACTTCTCTAGTTCCTCATTGTTTTGCCTTAGGATTTCTATTGTGGAGGTAGAGGGATTTCTTAGGTTTTCCTAAGAGGTTCCTTCTGGTATTCATTGAGTGGATTGGGAAGCCTAGTTTGATGTGGGAGAGGAAAGATGAGGATTTTCTACTGAGACAAATTCATCAGAAAGTTCAACTTCGTGGCAGATATATAGCTCATATCCCCATAGAGTTGGGATTGGAGAATGGTTTAAATCACCAGCTGCTAAAGTTTATTGGAGAGAGATTTATTCTAGCTCAAATTATATGGGCTATGTAACGAGGTTCTTTCAATAAGATTTCTATTGGTTGATTCCCAATATTGAGGTTCAGTATGGTAGCATGATCTAGAATAGTTAGTTTTATCCATGATTCGGAGATATAATCCGCCGGTAGAGGGCTGAGATAAAGTAGAGTAAGGGCGTGGTGATGATTTTAGTTTGCCATTATTGGTAGAGGTAAGGTTCACAGAGGTAATGTTTGAGGGGTTTTTCTCTTGGTTGATAACATTGAAATAGAAGTAAAGCATTGGGGAGTTAATTGACATGACAGCGAGTGTTATGTATTTACTGACAAGATAATAATTACTCTTGGTATGTAGGTGAAAGATCTAAAAAGGTGAAAAGGCACCTTATTTCTTATTTAGGAGAGAGAGTGAATTGGAAGAGATAAGGTTAGGCCCTAGCATAGGCCCTCAGGCAGTTAATGAGGGTTAGAGGGAATGCCCTTTTGTCATAAATATGGAGGATGAAAGGGTGTCCTTTTTTTTGCTTAGATTGGTTTAGGCATTGATAGGGGTGGGTCCACTTGCGAGTCAGCATTGTGGGTGGGAGTTTCAGAAATAACGGGAAAATTTTTCTATTGTTTTCGTTTATTCGCATTTGACTTGAAGGTACTTGGTCTTGGGTATGGGGCAGGGCTAGGGATGGTTTCTGGTCCAGTTAAAGAAAGGTCTGAGAACTTACCTGTAGCAACATCATAGGCTTTTACCTGTGTAATTGTATTGCTTCTTTAGGGGGTGAACTGGTTTTGGGTGGTCTTGCTGCTTCTTTGATGGGGCCTTCTTCCTTGGAAGGAGACAATTTGCCATTGTTCATCTTTTTGAGTTTTGGTAGAGGATTTTGCTTCAGGTTTTGTCTCGGTGGTAGCTGGTTGTAGTGTTATATGGGTGCAGTTTTTGATGGTGTGATCGAGACGACCACGTCCAATGCAGAGTATACCTTTCCCTTCAGAGACTACTTCCTGAGTATGTTCCCCAATCGTGACTTTTCTTTTAATTGGTATTCCGATTGGTACTTGAATGCAAATTCGGGCATAGCGTCCCCTTAATATTGTTGACGTACATGTGTCTATTTTTAGGAGTGCTCTTAATTTGTTACCTACACTTTCTAGGATTGATTTATCATAGAATTCAGTCGGTAACTAAGGGATTCAGATCCAGATAGCACTATGCATTATAGTGGATTCTTGTGGAGAGAAATTCGACATCCATTATCGCACTGAGAGGAATTTTCCAAGAATAAACCAAGGGCCATTGTGCAGTGCCCTTTGCATGTTTTCTAGCTGGTTAAATTTTGCTATGAAGAAGTCCTAAGCCAGGTCTATGAGGATGAGATTTTTCGTCGGGTTCCATAGCTCTATTAGTTTCTTCTTTAGGAATTGGTGAGAGACTCTCTTGTCCACAAGTTTGACTATGACTGATTATTTCCATGGTAGGTAGAGACGAGCCTTCTCATCTTCTGATAGGGTGATAGACTCATTTTCTTCCTTCTCGCTGACTTTCCATTTTCTGGTAAGTTCCTAGTAGGAATTGTTTATTCCATCTTACTTATCTAGCAAAATTTCACGAAATAATTGTTTTGCTGGCTGGTCTTCTTCCATGAATGATGGAGTATTAGGGTTCAGGAGGGTCTGGTTTTGGTTGTGGGCGTATGGGTCATTTTCTTTGAGAGGGTTCGGTTCTTAGAGAGAGAATTTTTTGAAATTATATAATAATAATAATAATATATTAAAGTGTGACGAACCTTAGAAATGTTGTTTGAACTTTTTTACCTTTATTTAAAGTTTTTATTTTAAACAAAATCGTCTTTTCACTATTTTTTTATGATATTTAAGAGTTAAAAATTAATTAAATATATGTATGGTAAAACTTTTCCTTATTAGAAGTCATGAGAATTAATGAAAACTAATTTTTTTTCAGAATTCTAAATCAACTAAAACCCACAAAGGTTATTTTATATTTATTATTTTAAATAAAAAGAAAACAAAAGCCTAAAAAGTTGATTTGTCAAAGGAAAGAAAAAAGCTTCGGCGAAAAAAAAACCACCTAAAATTTCTATTTGCATAAGTTTAGTTTATTTGGAATTCACGTTATTCTAATATTAAAAAATAATTTATGAAAGAAAAATAAAAAAAGTCATATTTAGATAATTTTTTTTTGAGAAGAAAAGATTTTGGATTTTTTATAAATTGAGAATCTTTTTTATGAGAATAGAAAAGAAAAGAGATAAAGAATAAAAATCTACCATATTTAGATAATTTTTTGTATAGAAGAAAAAGTTTTTGACTTTTATAAATTGAGAATTCTTTTACTTTTTAGGAGTCTTTCTAATAGAAAAGAAAAAAAATATTCACATTAGTAAACATTGAAGCGCCAAACAGTATATCATGTTAGTAAACAATTTTACTTTATATTTTTTATAATTGTTTGTTACATGCATTTCCTATGCTTGATTCTTTAATTATCACTAGATTTTAGTATTTGATGGTGTATAACCTATTTGAATCTCCATATTTAAGAAAGTTGATTGTTTGTGGGACATCAAATTCAATCTATAATTTGTTCGTGATTTTAACTGGCCTTTCTTATTATGATGTTCAATTGCTCATTTCCTTTTTTACTTTTCAATGACGAAATTTTTTCTTGGGTTAAATGTTTTGTTTTGATGAACTTTTTAAAAATTTTTTGATATTGTAATATTTAAATCTAATTCACAATTACTCTACGTCTTCTTTTCTTATTTTCAGAAATAGCATGAGATGAAAATTTTCGTCTACAAGATTATTGACATTGAAAAGGAGAAATCTTTCTTATCAAGAAGGACCAATTAATATAACCATACAAGGTAAGTTATTTTTCTATTTTTTTAATTATAAAATTGAAATACTTTAAAAACTTGAGTAAGATGTGAATCGTTAAACTTTATAATTCTCTAATTGTATATGTTCCACATTCTATATAAAGTGTTAACTATATCTGTTGTCGTATAGTTCTAATATATACTATTGTGCACGTTTTGATTTTCAATTTCCTCTCTTCTCGTGTTACGGATGTCGTTCTATAGTCTTGGTAATTTTTTAAAATATAGTTAAAGTTGTTTTTAATGCTTTATATGGTGTTTGATTAATATGTTAATTTTTTTATTGAAGTGTTTTTCATAATAAATAAAATTATTAATTTATTTATTAGTTTAGACATTTGTTGTAATAATATCTAAGTGAACTCATTAAAGTGAGGTACATCCGGGCGCGTATTCTGAGACTAATTGAAATAAAAAATGAAAACGTAAGAAAATTAAATACATAAATAGGTTAACTATTGATATAATTATGAATTAAACTTAACTAACACGTATTTATAAGTCAAAACATTTTCTTTATGAGAAAATTTGACAATGAAAAATGCAGTTAAATATATACTTTAAATCCAATAAGGATTTTGTATTTGTGATCATTAATATATTATTAATCTTCCTATATATGTACATATATTCTAATTTTAATATATAGAAGAGCCTTGGAAGCAGGCAACGAGGAGACAAATAAATCTTTTCACCAAATTTTTAATCGATTGTTAACACAACTTCTTACACCAAATACACCGCCTTTCTCACAAGCTTCTAACACCAAATAGACTGCCTTTCTCACAAGCTTCTTCTCACACTAAATACATTCCTTTTTTTGTTTTCACTGTGCGGTGTATGACATATAGATTTACATCTCGTCTTAATTTATTTTTTTTTGTTAGCTACAGAAATTTGTCATAGTGAGTTTTACTATTTCAAAATTTAATTTTTCATGTGCTTTGGGTGGACTATTGGTATGAACAGTTGGGAAATTATTATCAATTTATGTCATCTTGTATTTTTCTTTTCATCTTTTACTTATTTTCTCTCCTCACAGATACTTTTCTTGGGTATATGCGGGTTGTAGGTTGCTGCCTGTTTATTTATATTTCGTGTTGTATAGATTCAATCTGCTCTCATTTGTACTCCTTGGTTAGATTTAATTATATGATTTGTGCTCTCATTTGTACTCCTTGGTTAGATTTAATTATATGATTTGCTTGATTTGAGAATTTAGTTTGTTTCTTTGTGCAGCTTGTGCCAAAAAAAACTTTCTTACTATCCTATTCATGATGAAAATTTCTACTTTGTTTTACTCACTAAAAAACTCATACTTTTTCTGCAATTCTTATACGTTACGCAGCTCAGCCACAAGCAAGAAGCCTAAATCAATTGAAGTGAACAGCTCTTCCAAATCCTGTAAGTAGTTCATTTATTGGTGCAAATTTTCACGACCCGAATTGAGGCCCAGGCAGTAACGAGCATCCCGAACCATCAAGGCCCGAGAGTTCTCTTAACTTGTAATCATAAGTCATAATGCGAAAATAAACTGGGATCATGGTCATCTTATTAACTCAACTAGACAATGAGGACATAAGTTCATAAAAAACGCAAAACCATCTAACACAAGTCTGTGAATTCTCTACTAAACTGAAAATGACATCTGTCTGAAACCGAAACAAGGCCCCCAGATGGACCATGAATTAAAACCAATTGAAAATATCACATGAAATAAGGCCTTCTAAAATAAGGGAGGCTCACCAACTCTAAATATCTGACAATGAGCTACTGCTTAGTGGGACCTCGGGATTGAGCCTCAGATCCTAAAATATAGAGAGTCAATACATAATGTACTGGTACGTAGAACAACCCCCAAAAAAAATACAAAATACTGATATATAGCATAAGTGAGAGCATTTCATAAAAAAAAACATGTCATCATAAGACATTTGAAAATATGTGGGCATAATCAATAGGCTTCAAAACATATGTATAAACCTCAACTCGACTCTTAGTCTTACTTCTGAGTTAGGTGGTACACCCTACATATCTACAATCCCACAGGCTATATGGAATTCGTCCTTAACTCAGCCGCCAAGCTCCTAACCCAAGTTTACCGTAAGGGTTGGAGTCTCTACATCTAATATGCCAAAAAGCACAAGGCCAGAGTATAATCCCTATCTTGGGATATAATAAAACTCGTATTGGCAAAACACGATTTTGGACAATGAGTTATCTGAAACTTGCCTTCTTCGGATAACCACCTAACTCTCTTAAAGCCTATTTTTAATCTTATTAAGATATGCATCTTTTTAAACTCAAAATCTAAAAATCTGAATAAATTCTGTATTTCATTCTGTTCTGAATCTATTATGGCATTCATCTATTTGGTATCGTCATACCAAGACTTGCAAGTAACATCTATACATAAGCCATATCATGATATAATTTAGAATTTCAGTCCAATCAAATCATTTGACTACCAAAAAATTTAAACAATACAAGAGAGTCCTTATTTCAAAATATGTGAAAACCCTTGTAAAGATTTTTCTCTTTTCAATACTTTAACACATAATGGTAAGTTTCTTTATGACCATCTATGCTCTTCTGAAAAATCCAAAACTTCCCCGAGACATGTCCCTTACACCCCTGAACATGAATTAACTTAAAATCTATGTCTCAGGGTCAGAAAGACCAATTTAAAAATCCTCAAAGTTAAAAGGCTTAAAATATGACTAAGTCCCCAACAATTAGAAAAATTTCCAGGCCTTAAACTCCCTATGTATGCAACTAAGAGCTGAATCAAGCCAAGAATAATACGGGATGTTATATTCGGGACACTACAAGTACGATTTCAAGCATAAAAGGAAGGGGAAAGTAGTAAAGATTTATACATTCCATCTCATCATCTATGGTTTCAAAGAGAGTCGGGTATCTCGTACGCATATCATCCTCCAATTCCCAAGTAGCTTTCTCAGCTTTATGATTCTTCCAAAACACCTTAACTGAAACTATCTCCTTATTTCTTAACTTTCAAACTTAGCAATCTAAAATAGCAATGGGTTCTTCTTCATATGACAATGATTATTTTACATTGACCTCATCCATAGGAAACACGAGTGAATGATCTCCAATATATTTCTTCAACATGGACACATGAAACACAGAATGTACAGAAGCTAGACTCGCAGGCATCATAAGAAACTTCATCGATCCTTCTCCAAATTTGATATGGTCCTATATAACGAGGAATGACCTTTCCTTTCTTTCCGAATAGCATGATTCCTTTTATAGGGGATACTTTTAGAAATACCCAATCGTTAACATCAAACTTCAACCCTCTCTTTCTAACATCAACATAAGACTTTTGGCAACTTTGAGTTATCTTAAGTCACTCTCTAATGATTTTTACTTTCTCCATCACCTGATGAACAAGGTCAGGCCGAAAAAACTGAGTTTGACCCACTTTGGACCACCCAATCGATGACCTACATCATCTCCAATAAAGAGCTTCAAACGAAGCCATCTGGATGCTAGAGTGGTAGCTATTGTTGTATGCAAATTCTATCAACGACAAGTGATCCACCCAACTTCCTTTAAAGTTTATAACGCAAGATCTCAACATATCTTCTAAGGTCTGAATGGTGCATTCTGCTTGCCTATCTCTGAGAGTGGGATGTGATACTAAGGTTTCCTTGCATACCTAAACCCTTATGAAAAGACCGCAAAAATTGAGAAGAGAATTACGTACCTCGATCAGATATAATAGATACTGGAGCCCCATGTAAATGAACTATCTCTTAGATATACAACTTAGCATAATCATCCCTCGAATAATTAGTCTGCACGGGAAGAAAGTGCTCAGACTTGGTCATTCTATCTAAAATCACCCAAATAGAGTCATACTGGTTTTGGGATCTTGGAAGTCCTATAATGAATTCTATGTTGATCATCTCTAATTTATACATAGGCAGAGCTATCTCTTGGGAAGTGCCACCTGGCCTCAAACGTTTACCTTAACTTGTTGACAATTCAAACACTTAGCTACAAAGTTAGCAACATCTTTTTTCAAATTATTCCACTAGTAAATCGCCTTAAGATCATGATACATTTTAGTAGAGTCGGGGTGAACAACATACCTAGAAGTGTGAGCCTTATTGAGAATTATTTCTCATAACCCATTCATATTCGACACACACAGCCTACCCTAATACCTCAAAAACCCATCACCTCTAATTTCAAAGGCCATTACCTTTTTTTGATCAACATCTTCCTTAATCTGCATCAAAATGGGGTCCTTGGTCTGCTTTACCTTAACTTCTGCACATAGGGAGGATTTATCTACCTCCTGTACACAACACTCCTCCATCTTTAAGATCCAAGAGTCGAACACTCAAATTTGCAAACCAATGAATATTCTTTACCATATTTCTCTTTTTATCTCCACATGAGATAGATTGACCATTGACAATCTGCTAAGGGCGTCAGCCACCACAATGGCCTTGCCCGGATGATAATATAGGCTCATATCATAATCCTTTAATAATTCCAACCACCGCCTCTACCTGAGATTTAGTTCTTTCTGTGTGAAAACATACTGCAAACTTTTATGATCAGTAAATATATCAACATGCACCCCATAAATATAATGACACCAAATCTTTTATGCAAACACCACAGCCGCTAACTCTAAGTCATGGATGGGATAATTCTTTTCATGCACCTTTAACTGTCTAGACGCATAGGTCACTACTTTGCCTTGCTACATAAGTACACACCCAAGTCCCACCCGAGATGCATCACAGTACACAACGAAGCCCTTTGTTCCCTCAGGTAGAGTCAAAACTGGTGTGGTAGTCAACTTGTTTTTCAGTTTCTCAAAACTATTCTCACAAGAGTCAGACCACAAAAATTTCACTTTTTTCTGAGTCAATCTAGTAAGTGGAGTATTTATGGAGGAGAAAATCTCTACAAATCTTCTATAATACCCCGCCAAACCCAAAAAGCTCTAGATATCGATTGGAGTCATTAGTATAGGCCATTTTCTCACGGCCTCAACCTTTTTTGGGTCATCCTTAATTCCCTCACTAAAAAAAATATGCCCCAAGAAAGCAATAGCCCTAAGACAGAATTCATATTTGGAAAACTTTGCATATAACTCATGATCTTTAAGAGTCTGAAGGACGATTCAGAGGTGATTGACATGATCTTCCTCACTCTTAGAGTAAATCAAGATGTCATCGATAAAGACTATGATAAACAGATCTAGAAATTATCGAAACACCATATTAATTAGGTCCATAAAAGTTGTGGGGAGATTAGTCAGTCCGAAGGACATAACATAGAATTCATAGTGACCATATCAGGTTTGAAAAGTTATTTTAGGAATGTCATCCTCCCTAACCTTCAACTGATAATATCCCGTATGAAGGTCTATCTTAGAGAAGCATTTCACACCTTGGAGTTGGCCAAAAAAATCATTAATTTTGGTAAGAGGGTATTTTTTATAGCTATGACCTTGTTTAGCTGATGGTAATCTATACACATACGGAGGAAGCCATCTTTATTACGTATAAAGAGTACCAGAGCACCACAGGGAGAGACACTAGAAAGAATAAAGCCTTTGTTAAGAAGGTATTTTAACTGTTCTTTCAACTCTTTCAATTCTGCAGGAGCCATTCTATATGGCGGAATAGAAATAGGTTGGGTATTAAGCACCAAGTTAATGCCAAAATCTATCTCCTTATCTGGTGGTATCTCGGTAAGGTCATCAGGAAAGACTTTTGAGAATTCATTAACTACAGAGACAGACTTGAAGAAGGGCTTTTGATACTGGAATCCTTGAATCGGAAAAGATTGTACAGACAACCCTTTGATATAAGATTACTGGCTCTAAGATAAGATATGAATTTCCTTTTAGGCGATAGAGAATATCCCTCTCACTCTATCACTGGCTCATTAGGAAAAGAGAAGGTGACCTTTTTGGTTCTACAGTCTAAGGTAGCATAACATGAATGGAGCTAATCCATTCTTAATATAGCATCAAAATCAATCAAATCCAGATCTACAAGATCAGCCATAGTATCACGATGGAAAATTGACACTATATAATCTCTTTAAACTCTCCTAGCCATAATAGAATCACCAATAGAAGTGGAAACAGAAAAGGGTTCTGAAATATTTTTAGGCTCAAAACTAAAACTAACTACCATGTCAGGGGTCACATAAGACAAGGTAGACCTGGGATCAAGTAACATATACACATCATGAACGAAGATATGTAACATACCCGTGACCACATCTAGTGAAGCCTCTGAATCCTGGTAGGTAGAAAAAGCATATAACCCAGTTGTGACCACCTCTAGTAGACGAAGAATTACCCTTAGTTGGTAGAGCTATGGAATTTGACTAGGGCTTAGCACCCTCAAAATTTACTCTAGCTGATAGACAGTCCCTTTAAATATGGCCTGGTTAACCACAAGCATAGCACACCAGCCTGCCAAATTGACACTACCCTGGGTAACTATTACCGCAAGTCCCACATCGTGGGAATGGCCAATACGGCTAAGCTACACTACCTGAGTAACCTAAGTTCTAGGCCTATCTCCTGACTAGAACCACTGATCTCCCAAAGGCTCAAGCGCAGGGGCACTTGCTAAAGACTGAGCATTGCTCCAAAATTTCTTCTTAGACCACCTATTACCCCAATTACTACCTTGGTGCTGACTATTATTCTAATCTACAGACCTAACTCTCTTAGCCTGCCTGCCTTTCTCCCTTACCTCTACCTGCTTTTTTTTCTTCTCTTCTACCTATTGCATATGCACTGATAACCTGGAAAAGTCCATATCTTTGTTCAACATTAATCCCTTACATTCCAACACTAAATCATCTGAGAGACCAGATGCAAACTTTATCACATGAGCCCTCATGTTTCCCACTAACTCTGGAGCATAACAGAACAGTTGGGTGAACTTCAATGCGTACTCTTTAACACTTATCTTCCCTTGTTTCAAATTCATAAATTCCTCGTCTTTTTCTTCCCTCAATTCTTAGGGAAAGAAACAATCAAGAAAACCCTTTATAAACTCACCCCGTACAGAAGGTTCAATAGCTTCACCTCTCAAATCTTCACACTCATTGTACCACTAGTTAGTTATGTCCCTTAACTAATAGGCTACCAACTCAACCCCTTCAACCTCACTAGCATGCATGACTCTTCGAACCTTCTCTAGTTCATCAATAAATCCTTAAGGGTTCTCCTCAACCTTTGTGCCAATAAAGGTATGGTATCAGCTTCATGAACTGACTAACCTAAGTAGTTTCAAATGAACTAGGAATAGTACTCATATTTGTAGGCCGACAAGATCGAGAAGCCACAAGCTGAGCAATCATATGGATGGACTATTAAAACTTAGCATTCGAGACTTCCCCCTAAGAAGGTTGGGTACGGTTCACACCAAACTAAGGATCCCAAGGTGGACTAGTTGTGACTGGAGGTACTCCTGGTGTAGCAACAAATTCTGAAGTACGAGCTCAACTACAGGTCTGCATCCCATAAATAGGGTAGACATTATCAGCATAGGTATTCTACTTGTTGGATTACAGGGAGGCATGATCAGTCTCTGAATATAGAAAATCATGAGTTAGGGGACATTCAAACTCTAAAGCATGAACTAAGACATAAAGAAAAGAGAGACATTCCTAAAATGTAGTATCTTCCTCTTTATAAATGTGGCATACTATACACATATAAACAGGACTCTACCCGATGTGACTTTCCAGACATCCTAGAAAAATGAACAGTTCTCTAATACCAAGTTTTTCATGACCTAAACTAAGGCCATGGCCTTGAAAAGCATCCTAAACTATCAAGGCCCAAGAGCTCTCTTAACTTGTAATCATATGCATAATTCATCAAATAATCATAATGCAGAAATTATCTGGGATCATGGTCATCTTATTAATTCAACTAGACAATGCTTACATAAGTTCATAAAATACCCAAAACCATCTAACATAAGTCTACGAAATCTCTACTAAACTAAAAACAACATATGTCTGAAACTAGGACAAGGCTCCCAGATGGACCATGAACTAAAACTAATTGAAAACATCATATGAATAAGGCCTTCTGAAATAAGGGAGGCTCACCTACTCCAAACATCTAACAATGAGATATTGCTTAGCAGGACCCCAAGACTAAGCCTCAAATCTTGAAATATAGGGGGCCAATACACAATGTAATTGTACGTAGAACAATCCAAAAAAAAGCAAAATACTGATATATAAAATAAGTGAGAGCATTTTATAAAAAACATATCATCTTAAAATATTTGAAAATATATAGGCATAATCAATAGGCTTCAAAACATATGTATAAATCTCAACTAGACTCTTAGTCTTACATCTGACCTAGGTGGTACACCCTATATATCTACAATCCCACGGGCTATATGGAATCCGTTCTTAACTCGGTGTCCAAGCCCCCAACTCAAGTTTGCCGTAAGGGTTTGAGTCTCTATATCTAATACGTCAAAGGGTACAAGGCCAATGTATAATCCCTATCTTAGGATATAATAAAACCTGTACCGGAAAAACACAGTTTCGGGCAATGAGTTATCATAACTCGTGTCTTCTTTGGTTAACCACCTAACTCTTTTAAAGCCTATTTTTAATCTTATTAAGACATACATCTTTCTAAACTCAAAATCTAAAAATCTGAATAAATTTTGTACTCTAATCTATTCTGAATCTATTATGGCATTCATCTGTTTGGTATTGTCATACCAAGACTTACAAGTCACATCTATACATAAGTCATATCATGATATACTTTATAATTTCAATCCAATAAAATTATTTGACCACCAAAATATTTAAACAATACAAGAGAGTCCTTATTTCAAAACATGTGAAAACCCTTGCAAAAATTTTCTCTTTTCTGTACTTTAACACATAATGGTTGGTTTCTTTATGACAATCTATCCACTCCTTTCAATTATCACATTAAACATTTATAAATAATAAAACATCCTCTCTTTAATTCATAGCCAATGTCAAGTTCATAACAATAGTAAAACGTTTATCTCATGCTTCTAAACATGCAATTGAATCACTCCATAAAATGTAAAATCAAGAGGTATCACAACAAGAGAGGGAGTTTCATCATTCATGCTCTTAAATAAACTTTCCAAAACTGAAAATGCATATATAAATATGGTTATAGTTCAATTTTGTAAAAAGAGGTTCCTGACAAAATTTTACTTTCATCAAAACAAGTTCATAATACATGCTCTTCAAAACAATGTCAATAACCCTTTTTGTAAACATGATTATACATCTTTAAACTTGATAAAAAAACATAAAAACTTATTACCAAGAAGTTTGGGATATTCCCACGTACCTTAAATTTCTTAGTTTGAAGAATGAAACCCTAATCTTGTTATTTTCTTGCGATTCTTGAACTTGAAAGGATTGGATTCTTCTTTTGGGGGAATGGGAAGGGTTTGCTTGAGAGTATAATTGGTGAGAATGGGAAATATTTTCCCTAACTGATAATATAATCCATCATTTTACAAATTGGAATAAGAGAAAAAGACCATATTGCTTTTTTGGTAATTAAATTTTCGACTGAAGCGTCGATGATAAGGTCACCGCAACGTGGTGAAGGTCTGACCGCTATTCCATCACGACGCACCGCTATCGCGGTGAAGTTCTAGAACTGAAAACCAAACACACCCAATCCTCATTTGAAAAATTCAAAACTTTTTCGAGACATGCCCCTTATACCCCTGAACATGAATTAACTCAAAAATGTACATCTCGGGGTCGGGAAGACCAATTGAAAAATCCTTAAAGTTAAGAGGCTTAAAATATAACTAATTCCCCAACACTTAAAAAAAATGCAGGCCTTAAACTCCCTATGCATGCAACAAAGAGCTGAATCAAGCCAAGAATAATATGGGGTGTTACACAAATCTTACATAGGTTCTTTTGGTTCAAAATGACGATATATTCTATTTCGTGTGATTTAGTCTTGAGGGGTGTTTGAGTTGAACTTGAAATAATTCAGTGTCTAGTTTGTCGCTTTGTGTGGGTCTTTTCTCTGTGTGTTTTATGAGAAAATCTTGAATATGGTCTCTTATTTTTTTATTTTCTATATGCCATTTAGGGAAAAGGAAGTGCCCTTTATTGTTGTTTTAGTTAGTTCACTAACTTTGTGTTATATTTGGTAGCTAATGAGTACATGCAAGTAGATTATTAGGAATTCACAATAATGTGGGATAAATACAATTTTGATGTAGGTGTTTCTATAGCTGCCCAGCTTACGATGTTCTTCATCTCTAAATGACAAGATTTTGAATTGTTTCTTTGCGTGGGGATCATCAAGATAATATACATTTATAACTGAGCAAAATTAATCACACTTATATAATGTTCAATCTCCTAGAATTTAGGAAAAGGAAGTGCCCTGTATTATTGTTTTGGTTAGTTCAATAGGCTTGTGTAATATTTCGTAGCTAATGAGCACATACAAGTAGATTATTAGGAATTCACTATAATGTGCGGTAAATAAAATTTCTATGTCTCTATTTTTGTACCTGCGCAGCTTAGGATATTCTGCATCTCTCAATGACGAGCATTTGATTTGGTGTTTTGCGCGGGGATCATGGATATAGTATACATTTATAACTAATGCTTTGATGGGAGACATTCCAACTTTTACCATGTGAATTCTGTATGTATTTATCATTTACATAATTTGTAATTGTTAGTTAAAAAAGAGTCCATATTAATGTTAGTTTTTTGTCACCTTGAAACTCCTTTTGCCTTAATGTGTAATTTTTTGTAAAAAGACTTCATTTTTATAGGTATTTAGCTTCCATTTTTTGTCATAATGAAACCCCTCTTGGCTTTTCTTGATCATTCAATCCTTTAGCATAGTTGTTTATTGTGATTTTTATTTTAAAAAGTTTCCATTTTTATGTCTATTGATGTTAGTTTTGTCACCTTGATGCCTTAATTTGTAATTTTTAGTAACAATTACTCTTTTTTAATGGTTATTCTTGTTTCAATTTTTGTCATAATGAAACCCCTTTTACGTTGTTTACCCTATTCATTCCTTTACCATAGTTGTTTCTAGTAATATATTTGGTTTTCATGGGCTTGGAATTTCACTTTCCTTATATTAATCATGCAAAAGTGTATGTAATGGAAAGTTCATTCCTTTCTTGTTTTCTTGATGTATTATGGCTTAATAGGTTGTCTTTGTTTTTTGTTCTTGTTTAATATATTAATGAATTTAAGTGTACAACTTAGAACTCATATTTCTAAATTAGTTCATGTATTTCTTGAAATCAAATCACACATTTAGAAGAAAAATCACCTTCTGAAAGTGTGTTTTGAGTTTTGACACTTAAAAAAGAGAAGGGGTGGCATTTTTTTCACCTAAAAGAAAAACAAAAGTACTATTTTTTTATAACTTTGGTGTCAAAGCCAGCTTGCGCGCACCTCGACTAATTCCATGGAATACCTGCAATCTTTTTTTAATGGCTACTTGTTTTAATCCTTTTAGACTAAGAAGATCTAAGGGTAAACTATTAGAATTGCCTTCTTCATCATCAGTAACTCAATGGAATTCATCTGATGTGGAAACAATGAATAAGAAAAGATTTGATAGTTTAGAGTCATGGTCAATGATATTAGAATCAGATAATGTTGAAAGGTGGGAAGTTTCTAAAGAGGATCAAGAGAAATGGACAACCGATTTGTCTCAGTTGTTTATAGGTAACAAGTTTGCTTCTGGTGCACATAGCAGGATTTATAGAGGCATTTACAAGCAAAGAGCAGTTATTGTGAAAATAGTGAGGATTCCAACTCTTAAGGAGGAAACTAAAGCTAAGCTTGAACAACAGTTCCAGGTTGAAGTTCTTTTTCTTTCGTATTTGTATCATCTCAATATTGTGCAAGTTGTAATTCATTTACACTACAGAATGATGACTTTTATGATCTTTTATCATGTTTACTATCCTGAGATATTTGTGGCTATTGATTGTGTCGTGTGGTTTGGTTATCGCATTACTTTGATATAGCTATCTTTCGGTAGTCAAAACAATTTCAATATTTGAACTACCTGTGTGCTACAGGCACAAATAATTTGATTCTAATGAAAATTTTGCCGCAGAGAAGATAATCCAACTAGAGCCACCACACATAGAATTCTTTACTGGCAGATAAAACTACTAAAACTGCTTAAGTTTATCATAAATAAATTTTCTGTACGTTGCAAGTTTGTTCATCTTCTTAAAATCTGTCGTTCTATATGTAGTAACATGTAGATTTGTTGTTTGTATCAGTTAAGGTACCTATTCCATAATCTGTACTACTAGCTTTTTAACAAGATGTTAAATATGTGATGCTCGATTGTATTTACAGGCTTGTTTGGTTCATACTAACATTAAAGAAGAAGACATATAAGTAACAATTTGGTCAGTATGCATGAACGCATATGGTTCTATTTGTAATCTTCACTCAATCCTCTTTTACTATAGCCAACATATAAATTCTCAAGAAGTTCACATGTTATGATATAACAATTTTTACTCTTGTTGGTACATTAACTAAAGGCGTATTTGGTTAATATCATTGAATTATCTTAGATATTATACTACATTGCCTCTGAAGTATTCAATTGAAATAAATGCTTGAACTATATAGAGTTCAGCTATTTTGTTTACTATAGAGTGCATAAACATGTAATTCTACCGTTGCAGGTTCCTTCTTCCAGCATCAATTATAGCTATGAATGATGTAGCATCTTATTTCTTTGGTTTTGTTATTGTATCATACGTAGGTCCATAGGAGGGAACTCTGAAACTATTGAAAAGCTTAAAACCTAAAATTTTCTTGCCACAGTTCTGAAAATCGGGAGCTGAAAGGTAATATTGATGTTTTAGTACTAAGTGTAATTTGTAATCTACAAATTACACTTTAGAAAAGTTAGAACTTATGGGAATTGTGTTGTTTTTTTCGTGGGTTTTGTATGTTTCTAGAAATTGAGCTGAATTATGAAATGAATTTTTTTTCAAAATTTCTAAAAATTCAGCTGAATTGGGACTGTTTTTTTTTTAAAAGATTTGACATTTTCCTGACTTAGATTTTTGTAAACAGAGGCTATAGCAAGGTTAATATGGACATAAATCCAACTTATAGGGGTGACTGCTATAATTTCAGAGTTCAGTATGACTTAACACGACCAATTGTGAACGCAACAACATGTGCTCTTCAGTTTGAGTTTACAAAGCACACACACTTTCAACTTTTATGTTAAAATTAGATTTAAACAAAAAAAAAAATCCTGATATAATTCGAATTGTGATATAAAAACAAAACTAACGGTTATAAATTATAGCTGGGTCATTGTTATTGGGCCCGTGCTAGCGCGGGTTTCTACATCTAGTATATGTATATATACCTAAAATATTTGACTAAATTTGTTAAAATATTATTTTTAAATATATTGATATATTTTCCTCCCCATGAAGCAAGAATAATTTTGCTACTTTTATTTAAAATAAAGTATGCTTGATTTCTATTTAAAACATCACCGTTTCCAACTGTCGGACCGGCCAGAGGGGATTGTCTAATTCACTTTTCTCAAATTATTTTTTTATTCTCTTTTGTTACCTTCTGATCTTTTGTTATAGTGGTGCATGATCATTTTCTTTATTGGACTTCTTTGGGTGATTTTCTTTGCTCAACTAAAACTTTCAGGGAAAACTCAATAATATATTTTAAATTTAGTATTTGAATAATGCTCTAAAGAACAAACGCTGAAAAAAAATGACAAAGCTAAATATAATATTGTTTGATTTTAAAAACTTGGCGCATCCTTTCATTGTAAAACAAATAACTCTATAAATTTAAACATCCTTAACAAGATTCCTTGCTCCGTCATTGTCCTAAACTACTATAGAGTGGCGATTTTTAATTTATTTTATCATATCATGATTGTTGGAAATTATGAAATTAGCTATTCATAATCATAAATAGATCCAGGTTCCAGCTTAGTCAATAGTTATCCGCACAATCCACACCCCCTACAATTGGTATCAAAATTATATTATTTAAAAAATGTACAAGTAGATATATATTAGATATATGTTAATTATGAATATTGTACAGATGAAAAACATAACAAAATCAAAAAAATATAAAGAAATAAAATAAATAATAGCTGAAAAATGAAAAGAATTAAAAATAAGAAAATAAAGACTACAATATAACATGATTATTGGAGTATGCCAAAAATCAATAAAAGCACAAAAAAAAAAAGAAATATCATACTTAGAATCACAAATAGATAGTTTAGAATACATATATCAACATGATATATACATTATCAAGTAGATAAAATGAACAAAGAAGAATTTATAATAGATAAAAAAACATATGAAAATCAAGAAGGATTAAAGATAAGAATAGTATTTTCTAATCTGAGAAGACGATGCAAGAAAATAGGTGAACATTTATACTTAATGCTAGAAAAAAAAAAAAGAACTAAAATTAGAAGATAAATTAACAGTCATGGTAAGAATAGCAAGAGAAACGAAGAAATAGATAGAAAAAAAGAAATAGATAAAATAAAACAACAAACTACAGAAGAAATACTAAAAATAGAAGAAACTAAAAATAATAGGATTGTTAAATTAGAAAAAGAACTGTAAATGCTAAAAGAGTTGTATGAAAAAAGATAGAAAGAAAAATAAGAAAAAGATAAAGAATAAAAATTATTAATTAAGATAAATCAATTTAAAGAAAAATTAAAAAATAAAAAATTAGAAACTAGTGAAATAGAAATAAATACAATAGATGCTGAAGAAACAAATAATTATGATTCAGAAGATAGTGAAACATATACAGAAATCTTAACAAATATAAAAAAACTAGAAATTAATGAAAAATAAGAAGTAATTAATAAAGAAAACTTAGAAAATATAAACACGAAAATAAACACTCTTGATAAAAAAGACGATGAAAATATAATACCTAGTACATCATAAATAAGAAAACCTACATATTATTATAAAGATAAGTTTAAAAGATATAACCTAAAGGATGAATATAACAAATGGACACCAAAATAAATAATTAATAAAAATTATAACTTCTTAGACTTAGACTGTGTAATAGATGTAGATAAAACGATACAATTATGGATAGGATATATAACAAAACAATTATTAGACAATGGTATAAATGCAACAGATACACCAGAATATATAGAAAGAACACTAATAGGAACAGCAAAATTATGGTTTTTAAATTTAACTGAAGAAAGTAAAAAGGTATTAAGGACTGATAAAAAAACGGAAGGAACAACAGTAACTAAACTAACACCTACAGATATATTGAAAAAATATGAAATAGCTATAAAAGATAAATTTAGCAGTATGGCAACAAAAGAAGAAGAACAAAACAAAGAAAAAGATACAAATAGAATTTTATGTTAAAACTAGCAATATGTAATATGTGCTATATAGATGAATATACGTGTGCATTTAAAGAATACTACTATAAGGGAACATATAATACAGAAAAAGTAAAGAAGTAAGAAGATTATATTTTAGTAATTTACCTAAACCATTTAGCTCAAAAATAATAAAGAGTTGGAATGAAGCAAAAATAGTAGATACCATAGGAGCAAGAATAAAATTTCTACAATAATGGTATAGAAATATATGTGAAAAATACCGAGAAGAAATAAAAATGGAACAAAAAATAATAAGAAATTTAGCATGTTGCAAGGATAAAATAGCACCTCAATTTGGATGTGAAGAAAAATATTATAAGAAAAAAAAAAGACATAAGAAATATAAGAAATATAAAAATTCAAAATATAAGTATAAGAAACCAAGAAAAAGATATTATGTAAAAAATTATAAATATAAAAGACCATATAGGAGAAAAAATCTATAAAAGAATGTACTTGTTATAATTGTAGAAAACTAGGACATTTAGTTAGAGATTGTAAAATGCCTAAAGACCCAAAAAAGAAACAAATATCAGAAATAAAGATAGAAAATACAGAATATATGTAAATAGATTATATAGATTACGAATTAAAAAGTGACGATAGTATATATGAAATTTCAAAAAATGAAATAGATAATGAAATAGATAGTAAATCAGATGAATCAAATGACTGAAGAAGATATAAAAATAATAACAAAGGAAGAATATTTAAATGAAGAAGGAACAAATCAGAAAATAATATTTGATAATAATATATTTGACAAAATAAAAGAAAAAGAATTAGACTTAAGTGTAGAAAAAATATTTAAAATACTAATAATAAAAAA
>NC_061115.1:98152650-98173163 GCF_002878395.1 Capsicum annuum
AATGAAATAGATAGTAAATCAGATGAATCAAATGACTGAAGAAGATATAAAAATAATAACAAAGGAAGAATATTTAAATGAAGAAGGAACAAATCAGAAAATAATATTTGATAATAATATATTTGACAAAATAAAAGAAAAAGAATTAGACTTAAGTGTAGAAAAAATATTTAAAATACTAATAATAAAAAACATATTTAGTAGACGAAAAAAAAGAATACTATGTAATAAGCCAAAAAAACATGTAATAGACTGTAGATATGGAAAAGGTAGAGCTAGTATACCACTAGTAATAAAAAGAATAATTGATAAACAAATAAATGATATAAAAAGTAAAGACCCAATAAAATACGTACACCTTGGAGGAACGGAAATATTAATAAAAGCATATTTTAGAGAAGGAATAGATACACCAATAGAATTATATTTAGCAGATGATAGAATTATAAAACCAATAGAAAAAAGTATAATAACTGCTATAAGAGGAAATTTAATATACCAAAAATTTAAATTTATAATAAGTGTGAATTATTCAGTAGCAATAACAGATAAAAACATAGATAAATCATTAGTATTATATAGGAAAATATCAGGAATAGAACTAACCCCAGGAAGTAAAATATTTACAGCAAGATGTAAAAATCTATATGTATTAACAGCAAAACATAAAATAATGAAAAAAAATAAAATTAATAAAATACAAATAGAAAGTTCGTTTGAACAATTTGTAAAAACAATTGATAACAATGATTATAGTTACAAAGACATAGATATAGAAGAAGATTTAGAAATAATAGAATAAGTACAACAAAAAGGATAGCTTTTGAAAACCAGAATCATCAGGATCATCGAAAAGAACAAATTATGAAACAACTTCAACAGTTAATTTAACTCAATATTATATAACGGGAACAATAAATGAAAAAGAATATTTAATACTCCTAAATACAAGACAAGAAGAAAACCATATAGCAAAATACCTAGTGAAAAATGACGAAATAAAATCTAATAGTAATATATGCCCAGATCTACCAAGAAGTTTAATAACTATTAAAGATACAACTGAAAAAGAAATAATAATAGGAGTTAGAAAAATAAAAATAAAATTTGAAATAAAGGAAGATATGCAAAAAGCAAACATAATATTAGGGATAAAATGGTTAGAACAAATTAAACCCTACAGTATAAAACATACACAATTAATCATAACCTACAATAAGAAAAAATTATTAATAAGGAGAGCTTTAACATGAAAATATATGTACTTATGAAAATAATAGTAGAAGGAAATTAAAATAGATATTATACACCTATGATAGATACAGGAGCAGAAGCCAACTTATGTAGATATAATTGTTTGTCAGAAGACAAATGGGATAAGCTAAAAACACCAATAGTAGTAGTCACAAGATTTAATAATGAAGAAAGTTTAATTACCTATAAAGCTAGAAATATAAAAATACAAGTATGTGATAAGATATTAACAATAGAAGAGATCTATAATTATAAACTAACATCAAAAGATATGCTTTTAGGAATGCCATTTTTAGATAAACTATACCCACATATAATAACCAAAACACACTGGTAGTTTACAACACCATGTGAACAAAAGGTAATAGAAAAAAAAGTTATTAATAAAATAAGAAAGAAAACTAATTGGATAAAAGAAAGTGAAAAAATCACACAAAAATTAGAACATATAAAAAATACTGAAGACACAATAGAACTAGTTATATTTTCAATAAATAAAGAAGAAAATAACTATATTTTCAATAGATAAGGTAGAAATAATAAAGAAAAAAATTAGGACAACTATATCGTGAAGATCCATTAAAAGGATGGAAAAAACATAAAACTATTGTAAAAATTGAGCTAATAGATAAGAATAGTATAATAACCCAAAAAATCATTAACATATAACTTTGATGATTTAAAAGAATTTAAAATGCATATAGATGAATTATTAGAAAAACAATACATACAAAAAAGTAATAGTAAACACAATAACCCAGCATTTATAGTAAATAAACACAGTGAACAAAAAAGAGAAAAAGGTAGAATGGTTATTGATTATAGAAACCTAAATGCAAAAACAATGACATATAATTATCCAATACCAAATAAGATATTAAAAATAAGACAGATATAAGGATATAACTATTTTAGTAAGTTCGATTGTAAATTAGGATTTTACCATTTAAACCTAGAAGAAGAATCTAAATAATTAACTGCATTTACAGTACCACAAGGATTTTACGAATGGAATGTATTACCATTTGGATATAAAAATGCACCAGGTAAATATCAACATTTTATGGATAACTATTTCAAACAGTTACCTAATTGTATAATATACATAGATGATATATTATTATATACAAAAACTAAAGAGGAACATTTAAAATTACTAGAACAATTTGCAGGTATAATAGAAAATCCAGGAATAAGTTTAAGTGAAAAGAAAGCAAAAATTATGGAAGTCAGATAGAGTTTTTAGGAATACAAATAGATAAAAGTAGAGTAAAAATTCAACAACATATAGTACAAAAAATAATAAGTTCAAAAGAAGAATTAGATACAAAAAAGAAATTACAATCATTTTTACGATTAGTAAACCAAGTAAGAGAATATATACCAAAATTAGCAGAAAACCTAAAGCCATTACAGAAAAATTTAAAAAGGATGTAGAGTATAATTACAACGAAGAAGATAAAAAACAAGTTCAGAAAATGAAAATACTTTGTAAAGAATTATCAAGATTACAATTTCCAGACGAAAATAAAAAATTTACATATATAGTAGAAGTAGATGCAAGTGAATATAGTTATGGAGGAGTACTTAAGTATATATATGAAGAAGAAAAATTAGAACATCATTCTAGATACTACTCAGGAACGTTTAATGGAACAGAAATAAAATAAAAAATAAATAGAAAAGAATTATGCTCATTATATAAATATTTATTAGCATTTGAGCCATATATTGTATATAACAAGTTTATTGTACGAATAGATAATACACAGGTCCGATGGTGGTTAACAAGAAAAATACAAAATTCAGTTACAACAAAGGAAATTCGGAGATTAGTATTGAATATATTAAATTTTACATTTACAATTGAAGTAATCAAGACTAACAAGAATGTTATTGCAGATTACATATCAAGACAAAGCTACCCAAACTGATATTACAGAAGACGATACTCTAGAAAAGATACTCAAAACCCTAACTATGCTTTCACTGAAAGTGGATAGTATGGGAAATGAGATAGAAAAGCTAAAAATTAATGAAGTTAAACTGAAGTTTGAAGTTATGACTCAGATAACTCAGCAGTCTACAGAGAAATGTCGATCGAAAAATAATAAAATTCCATAGATAGAAGGAGATGTTGGGACACTCCAAAAAAACCCATAACTTTTATCAATCTACTTCTGCAGGTACAAGCAAAAGAGTTAGAAGGAACCCAAATATGAACTTGAACAAAATATTTGAAAAGCCATTTATACCAAAAACACCAAAAGACCCTTTGTTTATACCCCCACAAACTATTACATATTCAGATAGCCTAAACCAAGACAAAAAAGCCTATAATCACATAACCAAATCATATATTAAAAATATCCACCAGATAAAAACCTGCTTAAACCTTAAACCCAGAGCTACAAGCATTGAAGAACCAAATACAAACTATATAACCCAAAAGCTACAAGGATATAATAAGTTAATTGCATTACCAAAAACTAACTCAAATCTAGTTAAAAACTGTTTCAGCTATGGACTACTCAATACTGTATATACCCAAGACGAAAGTGAATTATCTGCTATACCAAAAATATATAAAGCAATTACCACTTATAAAAAGATAACCAAATGCAACCTATTTTTTGTAAAGTTCTATACGGTACCAGCATAAATATTGTATGATAAAATTAAGCCAGTTATACAAGTTGTGAAGATAGGAACGATCCGAGATATGATCATACCCGAAGGTATTGAACAGCAAGTTGAAATACCCAAAATAGATATATCAGATTTTTATGCGAATAAAAGAATTATTGGAATATCCCTAATTATCCAAGAATTAGCAAATAACTACCTAAATGGAAATCCAATATGGAGTTATTATTCAAGAGATTAGCTAATGATTTATTCAAATTCAAGAGAGTTAAGACAAGCAGATATGGAAGAAGTTAGACAATGAATTATGATGTTGCTCAATCTAGAAAAACGACCAACTACCAGAGCAATTAAGGAAAAATTTATTTCAGATAAATTATTGACCAAATACTGTAAAATAATAGGACATAAATATCCAGACCATTTATGTTCGAAATATAATAAAGAAAATAATGTGATTCCAGAAGTTCAGCTAGAATGAAAGGAGATAAGAACAAAAGAGACCAGCTGAGAGATAAACGACAAAAGATATAAAGCAGCACAAACCGATGAAGAAATAATAAAAACAAGGAGACAAAGCATTAAAGTATAAAAATGATATATAAAGAATAAGATAACTTTGTGGCATGTGAAATATAAAATGATACGTAAATTATGTAAGTATTTATTAGCCTTTATTATCCTTTTTAACTTATTATGTAAGCTATACTAGCCTTTTTGACTTTTTTGGCCAAAAAGCCATTATTAGCCTTGTTTTTTGTAGGATAACATTTGTAAAGATGACAAATGTAAAGTCGGAATAGTATAGAATAGTATACGCGTTTTCTCCTTTAAGGTTATAAATAGCAGAAGCATTTGCTAAGTTAAGACAAGACTTTCTACACGAAAAGCAAGCCTTCTTGTACAGAAAAATATTCTCTCATATAATCAATAAAGATATTCAGTTTTACACTAAGCTATGGAATAGCAAAGCACAGATTTATCAAATCTATCAGAAAAGGTATTTTCATTTATAATTATGAATAGCTAAATTCATAAATTTCTGATAATCATGATATAATAAAATAAGCTCATATTAGTTACTTTATAGTAGAATTATTCGATGAATAGCATGTTAAGAAGTTTATTAGCAAAGTGAAAAAGGAGAAAAAATCTCAAGAACTATGTCATCCTAAAGGTGAAACTGGTGAGGTAAAGAAGCTGTGATAGGGGAGTAACCAGAGTAGAGACGCTGTTTAGGGAAAAAGTATCCATATTACCATGCTAATAGTGACCGAAGAACATATTATTTAAGAATAATCTTGTATATAGTGTTCTAAGATGATCATATTTTGTTATGCATATGATTGGAGGGAATAGAGACAGTAGATATAAAGAAAATTATATGGGAAAAGGTATTTGATATTGAAGATAAAATTGGATAGAAGATGAATTAGAACGAATACACTTAAATAACGACGATAACTACTATTCATACCTAGATAATTATTATTCAGATGGATACTATACAGATTAAAAATGTTAGAATATATTAAAAGAGTTAGAGAAAAATAAAGTTGGCTATATGAAGAAATTAATTATAGGAATCAGCTTAAAAGAGAAAAAAGACAATTAGAAGAAAAATTACTTAGAATAAAATTAACCTTAGAAAAAAGAGATACAAATGATAGTGTATATAATACTATACATAAACAAAAAATGTTAATGGATCACATAGATAACATAGAATTACATATCAAATACAGTACGATTAGAATAAGTTATTACATAGAAATTTGTAAAATTACAACTACTATGGGATAAAATGATAAACTACGAATACTTAGAATATTGGAGATAAAATATGGAGCAAATAAGATTAATAGAAATACTTATGAAAAAGAATCTACTTGACTATATAAAAACTAGAAATATGAAACATATAGGATACCTTAAAAATAATATAGAAGAATTAATAAGGTTAAAACAAATAACTAAGGAATGCTATGACATACCATTTCAATAAACATAGTTATCCGCACCCCTACAATTGGTATCAGTGAGTAAGGTGAGTAGAGAGAAAGTAGCTTGATGATTAGCCATTCCCTCTTTTGTATGACTCACTTTTTTTAGTGTCTTTAAAAAATGATGTATTTCTACCTTTACTAACATTTTATTTTTAAAATAGTTATTTTACACATAATGAAATGATTTATAATCTTACAAATATCTATAACTTATTTTAGGTCATAAGTTTTTTTTTTTAAAATCTTTCTTTTTTAAATTTCATACCGACTCAAATTAAATCACATAAATTAGGATGGAGAGAGTAGTTTTCAGTTATAAATTTTAAATCAAATTTTAATAATTTATCTTCAAATATATGTTTAGTCATGAAATTTGATCAAATTTAAATATTTTAAATTCTCAAAAATTAACAGAATCTAAATTTTTAGTTTTTCGTACTTCTACTCATAAAACTTCAACTATTATATATATATATATATATATATTGAAACACAATTTCAAATTTCAAAATAACTACTTCCTCCGTTTTAAAAGAATAACTTATTTTGATTTGACCAAAGTTTAAAAAAATAATATAAATTTTTTAATCTTATGGCTTTAAATTAAAGTTGTACCAAATGTACTGAAATTTTCTTTAATCTTGTGGCCTTAAATATGTCATGTGAAAAATTAAAATTAAAGTATTATCAGAAAAAAAGAATCATTTCTTCTAAAATGAATTAAAAAGAAAAATAAATTATTCTTTTTTAAACGGAGAAATTATTTACTTCTCGTTCTCTTTTAAGAGAGTGATCATTACACTAAGCTGCGCATGTTTATAATCATTAAAATGTCATGTGATGTGTAAAATTATAAAATTCCAATAATATTTTAACATGTGACAAACGATAACGTGCTACTTCTGAAAATTAAATGCTTAGTTAAATTAAATTATGTTTATATAAAACGAAACAAAGAGCATTAATCAATTTCCAGAAAATTATATGGAATGATTTTTTGTAGTGGGTGACTTTATTCTTTTATTTTTTACAAAAAAATCTTTAAAAATAAATCTTTATTCCTTTTATGTAGAGAATAAATACATTCTTATCCATCTTAATCTCAATTTTTTTTTTTACTTTTCCTGCATATTTGCCTCTTAACTTCTATTTTTATTTTTTTTATTTTTATTTTTTTCTTATTTTAATTTTTTTTTTGAATTTTTTTTTTTTTTTTAGTTTTTCTCATGTTTTTCTTTTTTTTTTTATTTTTCTCAAGCTTTATTTTTTCTTCTCATTTTTGTTTTTCTCAATCTTTAATTTTTTATTCTTCTTTTTTTTCTTTTTTTTTCTTTACCTCTATATCATTTCTTCTGTTTTTTTCTTTTTTTTCAATATTTTTTTTTCTTCTTTTTTTCTCAACTCTATTATATTTTGCTAATAAACAGAAAGTTAGATAATCAGCAAAGAAGATCTTCTTTCCCTGATGTCAAAGCAAATTTAAGGACTTGACTTGTTTAAACTTCCATTGGGATATGTCTTGCCTGTAAGACAAGAGTTATAGAACATCTCATAAATCAAGACACAATGTGGTAGTGTCAAGTCTTGCTTGTAGGGCATAAGTTGTTGCCTGAAATTCTTTGAGCTAAGTCTTGCCTCTAAAAAAAGAATTATAGAGTATCACATCAATTAAGACATAATGAAATAGTGTTAACTCATTCGCATGGAGAGTAACTTCTTTTTTGGGATGTGTTTTGGCTAAGTCTTGTGTTAGAGGCAGTCTAATAGATGATCTCATAAATCAAGACACAATATAATCGTGTCAACTCTTGTATGGGGTGTAACTTCTTGTTTAAAAGTCCTTGGTCTAAGACTTACCTCTAAGACAAGAGTTATAGAATATTTCATAAATCAAAACACGATGTGGTACTGTCAACTTTTACCCATGAGGCGTAACTTGTTGTTTGAAAGTAATTAGGCTAAGTCTTGCCTCTATGGAAAGAGTTATAGAATATTTCATTATCAAGACACAATGTGGTAGTGTCAACTCTTGCTCATGGAGAGTAAGTCATTGTTTGAAAGTCTTTGGGTTAAGTCTTGCCTCTGAGGCAAGAATTATAGAGCATCTCACAAATCAAGACACAATATGATTGTGTCAACTTTTGCCCATGAATCGTAACTTATTGTTTGAAAGTCCTAGGGTAAAGTCTTGCCTCTAAGGCAAGAGTTAAAAAATATCTCATAAAGCAAAACACAATGTGGTAGTGTCAACTCATGTGTAACACCCCGTACATTTTTTGTACTTTCCCTATTTATATGTAACTTGGTATAGCCTTGTGGTATAGGTAAAGGATGAGATTTGTTATGCAAGTATTAATGGTGTAGATAAAATTATAGATGCTACCCGTACATTTTTATGTGACACGATCAATTTAACATCGATACAACTATTTAAACTTGGGATCGTAAGCTAGTATTTGAATCTAAAGTTTAAGGTAACCAAGTGTGTATAAGTTGAAGGTTAGATTAAAGGGGTTAGAAGCTGGAAATGGAATAAAATATTGAGGTGCTTTCTTGACTTAATTAAGCTAGTAGGTGAGTCACCTACTTAAGCTATTTGGACCAAATTAATGGACCCATGGCTTTGGACCAGATTTGGGACTATACTAATGTACTCATTTGGGCCAAATTGAACAAAAGAGGAAAAAATAGAGAAATAAACCAACACTTAAATCTGCCAAAGGCCCAAGTTAATTGAGCCCAAAATAAGAATTTAAGAAAGTAGGTGCATAACCTACTTGAAATTTTGAGCAGCTTGAACCCTTAAGTTGGTGCATCACCTACTTGGACTAATTTGTGTCTGGAAATGAGATCAACAATAAGGACTCAATATAAGATCAATATAGTTGGCAATTTTGTTTATTTTAACCACAATATTCCCTTTTAAATTTTAGCTTTCTCCCTTTCTTAACAAGGATAATAACAGCAGCCCTAAAATTCCTTCTAGGGTTCTTGAAGAAACCCTCAACTTTGCAAGCTAAGGTAAGTGAAAACACTCAAGTTTTAGCTTAATTATCATGGAAGATTAGGGAAATATGCTATAGGTGTCTAATTATAAATACATGAAAGAATATAGAACAACTGCTTGCTCACATTTTCTTTATTATTAACAGATGTCTTTTCTTCTTTGGTTTAAAGTGTGAAGCAAAGTGAACGTTGAAGTTCTTTAGGAGTTCAAATTTAAGTATAAGTTGCAGAATTAAGGTAAAGTAACTTCTCCATTTTGTTCTCTTTATATATTCGAATTTGAGAAAGAATTATGAATGTGTTGTTATTGAGAACTCAAGAGATGAGAGTTCAACAAGTGATTGCTATAATAAAAGGAATTTGGGACTATTTTATAGACCGTTTTATATGTATATGTTATGGGCTGCTAGGTTGATATTGGAGAAAGGTGTGATTAGTTTGTAATGAAATATAGAAGAAAGGTGTGGCGGTACACCACCGAACTAATTATTGCATTTGTTTACTTCCCAATCTATTTTACGTATTGTTTGGAATGTGTAATGAAGCCGAGGTGGTTTTGGTGAACCTTATAAGGACCTGTATGGTATGTGGGTGTAATTGGAGAATAAAAGAGTTAAAATAATACCCCTGATTGATAGATTAATGGCTTACTTCCCGGTTATTGTTTTGGGTTAAGTTAAGTAGCCTAAATATGTTGGTTTGTTGCTAATACTAGTTTACCATATATTCTATTTTCCATAAGTAATCTAAAATACGGAAAGTCAAGTCGGGTTAGTTTCGGAGTTATATAACCAGGTATGTAAGGCATACTTCATTTTGTACTCTTTGGCATGAAATCGAACATTTGTTCCATCAAGTAAGTTTCCAAGCTAATCCTGTAACAAATGACACATAATAGCAGTGAATTATATCCGATGAAGCCAACGACCTTGTTCCCACTCTCTAACGTGTTAAAATACCTCAATACATGCTTATTATTAAACCTGCACACCTATCTTCAGTAGAAATTCAGAAGTTCTCCGTTTATTCAAATAAGACCCATGTGTTATTTTCAGCTTCTAAATACTTCATTTGTGTGCCAACAGCTCCTTACCTCATTGTTGTTGCATTAAGTGTCTATTTACATGTCTCTTATTAGTAGATTATTGGTTCAAGGTACCATAATGTTATGACCACCAAAGTAACAATCTCAAAAGCTAAATAAACTACGTAATGCAAATCTGTAAAATGAGGCATCTTAGGGGCATAAGCCTAGCATGGGCCTATCTTGATACCTTTATAAGTGGGTGGCAACTCAGGGGAAATATCCTAGCATGGGCTGATCCCAATGTTCATATGTGGGTGGCAGCTCAGAGGGGTAAGCCTAGCATGGGCCGATCCCGATTTATCTACTTACCACTAATCAGTTGGTCATTTGTATTATATGGCTTACAAAGATTATGAAGTAAGAAAGGTAAAAATGAAGAAAAAAATGTAATGTACGTAGTCCTCTACTAGTGCTAATTAGACATTTGTATCTGATTTCTATTGAGCTTTCGTATCATCTGTTGTTACCTTTAGCCTTACATATTTAGTACATATTTTCGTACTGACGTCCCTCATTGGGGACCTATATTTCATACTGCAGGCACAGGTGCTTCAGCTAATACACCTCGCTAGTAGGAGCACAGGTTATTCAGTGACTATTGGTGAGATCCAAGTTGATTCGGGACTTTTCGAGTCTGTTTCGTATATTTTGGATTATATATTAGTCAAAAGTAGGGCAGGGGTTTGTCCCAACCCTAACTAAAGTTTACGTATCTTTTAGAGGCTTTGTAGACTAATATAAAGTTAAACATGATAGTGTCTTGTCTTTTAGATGTGGTAGCCCCAACGGCCAGGTGTTGTATATATAATTTTATGCTTGCCTACGTAGATATTCTCATCGATGTATAATATCATGTTTGTCAGAACCTTTGGTTGTCATAGTTACATATATGAGAAGTACAAGGTTATGGATTGGCTCTCTCGGGCCTTTACGGCTACAGTGTGTGTCTGCCCTAATAGGATTCAAGGTGTGACAAAAGTGGTATCAGAGCAGGTCGTCCTAGGATGTCTACAAAGCTGTGTCTACGTAGCATCTTGCTTATAGGTGTGTTGTGCACCATATCTATAAATAAGATTCTATGGGTATTTAGGGGTTGTTTCTTTTTTTTTCACATCTTAGATAGTACAATAGAGCCCAAGTCATAGGTGAAGTCATATTTAACCACTAAACCTATTTTTTTCTTATTATAGTAGTGATGTCGGTTACAAGAAGGAGTAGGAATACAGGTAAGTGAGTAGACGTGGCTTTTGGAGAAGGGACAAGTAAGTCACCACCTAGACAAGCTAATTAAAGTGAGGCTCAAGCTGAGTTTGTATCACAAACTTCTTCTACTCCTCCATCTTCAGAAGAACTAAGGAGGAGAAAAATTACATCCTCAGAACCACCTATTAATGCTACTGACCAAGATCTAAGGAATGTGGTACAATTATTGGCTAGTATAGTTACTGGACAAGCTCAAGGACACGCCATTCCAACCACAGGTTCTAGTGGTGCAGATAGGACAGTTAGCCTATGGACACAAGATTTTCTTAAGTTGAATCCTCCCATATTCACTGGATCAGATATTAACGAAGACCCACAGGACTTTATTGATCAAATCCAAAGGGCTCTAGATATCATGCATGTATTGGGTAAAGAGACAGTTGAGCTAGCAGTATATAGATTCAAAGGGGAGGCTATATTTTGGTATGAAGACTAGAAATAATCTAGGGGTATCGATGCACCTTCAGTTACTTGGAAAGAGTTCAAAGAGGCATTTATTGATCATTACCTTCTATTTAAGATTCGAGAAGCCCGTGTGGATCAGTTCCTGAATTTTTCCAAGGAACTATGAGCGTAAGGGAGTACAACCTCTAGTTTAACTCTTTTGCTAGGTATGCTCCTAATGTTGTAGCTACTATTGATTATAGAGTTCATCGATATGTGTATAGGTTGGATCCATATCTGGTTAAAGATTACATTATTGCTGCTTTGAACAAAGACATGGACATAGCAAGGATACAAGCGTTTACACAAAAAATAGAGGATCAAAGGCAAAGAAGAAGAACATAAGAATTGGAAAGAAGATATTCCAAGAGGGCCAGATCTACGGGGCATTTTATGGAATCTTAAGGAGAGTTTAGGCCTCAGTTTTCTAATAGACCGCCTAGGCCATTATTTTATTATCCTGTAACTAGTGCTCCACCACAGTTTCAAGGGTCCAAAAGTAATTAATTTGGGCAAAGAAGTGAGAGTCAGAGTTCACGGACAGCGGAGTATCAAGAGCAAGGGAGTATGAGCCAATTAAGACCTCCTCAGTATCCATGTAAATAATATGGAAAGATTCATTTAGGTGCATGTCAGTTTCGGACAAATTCTTGCTTTTGGTGCAGTACGTCGGTACATTTGATGAGAGAATGCCCACAAAGGGGCATAGGTGGTATGGCATGACCTACTGGATTAGCCATTGCATCATCATCATCGGTGCCTTATTCAGGTAGAGGTGTATATCCTATTAGTCATGGTAGAGGTGCTAAATGAGCAGCTAGCTCTAGTGGAGTTCAGAATCGTACATATGCTTTAGTGGATTGAAAAAATTTAGAGGCTTCTCTAGATGTGGTTACAAGTACATTGTCCATTCTTTCACATGATGTATATGCATTAATTGATCTGGGTTCTACATTATCATATATCACTCTATTAGTTGTTGGAAAGTTCAAAAGGACACCAGAATTGCTAGTTAAGCCATTTGAAGTATCTACGCCGGTTGGTGAATCTATTATAGCTAGGAAAGTGTATCAGAATTGTATAATAACTATTTATGGTTGGGTTACAATGGCGGACCTGGTTAATTTAGAAATGGTAGATTTTGATGCTATAATAGATATAGATTGGTTGGCTTCTTGTTATGCCATAGTAGATTGTCGAACTAAGAGGGTGTATTTTTATTTTGCAAGGGAGGCAGTCCTTGAGTGGAGGGGTAACATTGGTGCACCAAGAGGTAAATTTATTTCTTATTTTAAGAAAAATAGGATGATTCCCAAGGGTTACATATATCATCTTGTTAGAGTGAAGGATACAGATGTAGAGCCACCAACTCTTCCAACTATTCCAGTGGTAAATAAATTTCCTGATGTATTTCCTGAAGATCTTCCAGGTTTGCCACCAGAATAAGAAGTGGACTTTGGTATTGATGTAATTCCAGGTACTCAACCAATCTCAATTCCTCTGTATAAAATGGCCCCGACAGAGTTATGGGAGTTAAAAGAGCAATTGAAAGACTTTCTCTAAAAAGGATTCATAAGGCCTAGCATGTCCCCTTAGGGTGCGCCAGTGTTATTTGTGCACAAGAAAGATGGATCATTGAGAATGTGTATTGACTATCGACAACTTAATAAGGTGACTATTAAGAACAAATATCCCCTTCTGAGAATTGATGACTTATTCAATCAGTTCCAAGGCGCCAAGTACTTTTCAAAGATTGATTTGAGGTCAGGTTACCACCAAGTAAGGGTCAAAGAGAATGATATACCCAAGACAGATTTTTGAATACGGTATGGCCATTATGAGTTTTTAGTTATGTCTTTTGGACTAACTAATGCACCCACAACTTTTATGGATTTGATGATTAGGGTGTTCAAGACATTTTTAGATGTGTTTGTGATAGTTTTTATAGATGCTATTCTGGTTTATTTGAGATCAAAGAAGGACCATACTAGTCACTTACGACAAGTGTTACAGATTCTTCGTGATCATAAGCTATATGCAAAGTTCTCTAAATGTGAGTTTTTGTTAAAATCTGTAGCATTTTTGGGTCATATTAAATCTGATGAAGGGATAATGATTGATACTCAAAAGATAGAAACTGTGAAGAACTGGCCAAGATCTATAACGCCTATGGAGGTTCGTAGTTTCCTGGGGTTGGCAGGTTATTATACGAGGTTCGTTGAAGGGTTTTCTTCAATTTTTGCACCTTTAACAAAGCTAACAAACAAAGCTTTCAAGTTTTAATGAAATGATGCATATGAAAGGAGTTTCTAAGATCTGAAGAATAAGTTGACTTCTACAACCGTATTGGTGCTTCAAGAAGGCACAGAGGGGTATGCAGTGTATTGTGATGCTCAAGAATTGGCTTAGGGTGTGTATTAATGCAGCATGGTAAAGTCATAACATATGACTCAAGAGAACTATGGCCACATGAGAAGAATTATCCCACCCATGATCTGGAACTAGCAACGGTTATATTTGCCTTAAAGATATGGCATCACTACTTGTATGGAATTCATGTTGACATAGATACCGACCATAAGATTTTTCCATATATCTTTAATCAGAAGGACCTAAATTTGAGGCAGCGAAGATGGATTGAATTATTAAAAAACTATGACGTTGATATCTTTTATCATCCGGGGAAAGCAAATGTGGTAGCAAATGCGTTAAGTCAAAAGACCATGGCGCCATCTATAGAAAGACAAGGGATAGCTAAAGATTTGTACCAACTAGCCAATTTGGGAGTTTGCCTTCTTGAAACTCCAGATGAAGGGCTTATTATGCATAATGCGGCAGAATCTTCATTAGTAGCTGAAGTAAAAGAGAAGCAATATGCAGATCCCATACTATTACAACTTAAGTAAAATGTACAATGTTGTATGAAAAAGTCATTTGAGCTAACGCAAGAGGGAGTACTTCGGTGCCAAAACATATTATGTGTGCCTAATATAGATGGGCTAATAAAGAAGATTATGACATAGGCACATCATTCAAGGTATTCTATCCAGCTGGGGTCAACTAAAATGTATCATGATTTGAAAGGAACATATTGGTGGGGTGAAATGAAGAAGAACATTTCAGAATTTATAACCGAATGTCCAAATTGTCAAAGAGTTAAAGTAGAGCATCAAAATCCCGAGGGTTATATGCAATGTATAGATCTTCCAATCTGGAAGTGGGACATGATCAACATGGATTTCGTCACTGGTTTGCCTCGTACATCTTGAAAGTTTGATTCCACATGGGTGATAGTTGATAGGCTTACCAAATTATCCCACTTTCTACTGGTTAGGACCACTTATACAGTTGAAGAGCATGCCAAATTGTATATCAAAGAGATAGTTCAACTACACGGTGTACCAATCTCTATTATATCAGATCGATGAGCTTAATTTACTGTAAATTTTTGGAATTCTTTTCTGAGAAATTTGGGGACACAAGTGAATCTAAGTACAACTTTTCACCCTCAAATAGATGGACAAGCAGAACGTACTATTCAAACACTTGAAGATATGCTACAAGCTTGTGTATTGGACTTTAAAGATAGTTAGGATGGTCATTTACCTCTCATCGAGTTTGCCTACAAGAATAGCTATAATTCAAGAATCAAGATGGTGCCATATGAAGATTTGTATGGAAACAAAGTGTAGATCACCAATTGGATGGTTTAAAGTGGGTAAATATAATTCCCCGTACTTTTTTCTAGCTTGAAATTATCCCAAGAATCTTAAAAGATTTCTTTGGAAGATGAATTCATTTTTGTACACATGAAATTTTTAATATTTTCACTTTTATCACGTGGGAAATTGAATAAGCTTTTGAACGGTACCAATTTTATCCAAATCCAGTATGGGAGTAAAAAGTTATAGACGTTTTACTCATAGCTGCCAGAATCGCCCAGGTGCGACGGCCAGGTTGACGGACCATCGACCTAGCGATGGAACGTCGCCTTGACCGTCGCAGACAAGGAAGTGAGGCAACCTTCTAGATAAGGTGCGATGGACATGTTGACAGACCATCGAACTTGCGACGGACCGTCGCCCAAGCCGTTGCTACTTAGGCAGTGAGTCCCTATCCTGGTCCACTTACGACAGTCAAAACGATGGACCGCCGATCCAGTAATGGATCATCGCATGAACCATCGTAGGTTTCGTTCAGTTATATTTAAGTATTTTTAAAAGGGGCTTTTTGGTCTTTTACCACCCATTTATATACCCAGTAATATCCAACCAAGGCTCCTAAATTCATTATTCTTTCATAACATCAAATTAGGGTTTCTCTCAAAGATAATCCCCAAGAACAAGATCTAAATATTTCTTCAAGAAACCAAGAAATTCAAGTTCTTCAAGTCCAAGAAATTCAAGAAACTCACTACCAGGTATGCATAGTGTTCATTCATGAACTCATTTGGTCCATGAAACCCAAGAATCTCTTTTCAAAGTTCAAGTGTATGAATTTCTTTATGAATTTCATGGTGGGTCTGCCTTTATGCATGTTGATAATTACCAATTGAATTCTAATCTATGTTGGGTGATCAATTTTATGCGGAATTGATTAGTATAGGTATAGATTCATGTGAACCTATGATTAAACCCTTGGATGATGAAATTAGAGTTGAATCATGATGTTATTTGTTGTATAATGTTGTCTACATATACTATGCTTACCATGTGTTTGATTAGATACCTATGTGAAGAAAAAGTACCCAACTAGTATGATATTATGCAATCCTCATGTATGTACAAGTTAATGCATATCACATATTTGATGAAATGCCTTAATAAATGAATTATGGATTGTGATGTTGGTCATGTATTCAAGAAAGTCATGCTTTGTAAGTTTCTTTACATCGAGTCCTGGGGCTACTTGTGCCCGATAATTTAGTTGTATGTCTAGAGCCAATGTCATGTTTTCAAGATACTCTCAGTCAAGCCATGTTCAGTATAATTCAGTTAGTCTCATGATTCAGAAAAACTCAGTAATCTCAGTAAATCTCAATCAGTTATTAGATCTTAGTAATATTTTGTCAGTCAGCGGAATTCAGTTATCTCAGTCCAATCCATTCAGTTAATCATGTTCAGTGTCTATTCAGATGGGAGTAGAAATTATCACTGAGTGAATCCGAGGAGGGTAACTCACCTATTATATGAGGGTGTGATTCTTAAAATCTATCCTTGCGTTCTAGAACTATGTAGCCAGCATAGGTTGAGATATCATAGCCTGCTATATGAGGGTAGATGAGGTGTCTTAACCAGTTATATGAGGGTTCCCACCATTCTTACTAGAGTTACCTGTTATATAAGGGTTACTCACAGATTTTCCTTACCAGTGGTGCGGTATTGACACCCTTCCAATTGGGGTTACAAATTGGACCCCAACTCAGCCATAATGGTGTATTAGGGGCATATCAATTAGATAGCTACTTTTTACAGTTTCAGTATCATTATCAGTAAAAGAATTCAGATAGTTCTACAGAATTTAGGACTGTCAGATACAGTCAACTTAGCTACAGTACGGAGCTAGCTAGTTCTATTATATTCAGGACTATCAGATACAGTCACTCATATTATCAGTTATATCAGACATCAGAACTCAGTTATCAGTCATATTAGCCATCAGTAAATTTATGTTATCATGATTTCAGTTACAGTTAATATGTATTCATGCATGTATTCTCACATTCATATCAGTTAGTTAGTTAGTATTGTTCATGCATATGAACCCCATGCATTCAAATTACCTCACATGCGTACTAGTACATTCAAATTATTGATGCATTTGCGCTATTGTGTCTTATACAATAGGTTCAGAGACACGAGCTCCAGAGCATCAGTAGCATTCCAGTCTCAGTGGTCAGAGTTAGCAGTGCATCTTTATCTTTCGAGGACATGACCATTTCTTTATTATCTCATTAATTAATTTATTAGTTAGAGTTAGTTGGGTACATGTCCCATCAACTCTTTATTTAGAGAGTCATATTTTAAAGGCTTTTCATACTACAGTATATACAGATAGTTTATTTCAGTCAGTTTTAGGCATTTTATACCCCACCCAGATATTATATTTTATCAGATATTATGTCTTAGTTTTGAATCTTATGGCCTTTCAAGTCATGTTTCCGCATTATACAGTATATTATGTAGTATACAGGTACAAATATTAATCATGGGTTATTTTATGGTCCTTCGGTGTCATGAGCACCGTGTAGCATTTTGGGTATCAGATTCGAGGTGTTACAAACTTGGTATCAGAGCCTAAGGTTCAATAGAGTCCTAAGAAGTCTGAAAGCCGCATTTTGTAGTGTTTTGAACATGGGAGTGTTGCGTGCCACATTTATGTGCAGGAGGCTATAAGATGTTTTAGGAATAGTTTCCCTTCTTTCAGTATTCATGTTGTGCCAGTGAGCATAATCTCCAATTAATCTCTCAGTCTGGTCTAATTTGTTTCTCCCTTTCTTCTACAAAACATGCCTCCTAAGAGAAGAAACAAAAATCAGTTAGCCCCTCAGCTCGAAGTACCTTTGGGCGAACATGTTTCTCATGCAGAGTTCAAAGTTGCATTCACTACTCTTGCCCAGTTAGTTGCTGCTCAAAATTAATGACCACCTGTCATTCCGGCCAACCCAGTGGCTAATTCAACTACAGCTAGGATTCAAGACTTCACCCGAATGAATCCTCCATCCTTTCTCATGTCTAAGTCAGATGAGGACCCTTAGGAATTCGTCGGTCAGGTTCAAAAGGTTACTAACATTATGGGGGTATCATCTATTGAGAGTGCTGATCTAGATGCATATCAGTTGAAGGATGTTTCTCACATATGGTACAAGCAGTGGAAGTCAGAATGGCCAGATGATGCAGGGCTTATTGAGTGAGAGGAGTTTGTCACCGTATTTTTAGAGAGGTTCTTTCACCTAGGGCTGAAAAATGCTAAGGTGTTGGAATTTATCAACCTCAGGCAGGGAAACATGACGGTGAAAGAGTATTCTCTTAAGTTTACTCAATTAGCCAGATATGCCCCTCATGTGGTTGCAGACAGCATAGCCAAGATGAGTAAGTTCATTTCTGGGGTGAATGATAGTGTGGTCAACGAGTGTAGGTTTGTGATGTTGAATAGTTATATGTCTTTAGTCAGGCTTATGAATCATGCTTAGAAGATAGAGGAAGAAAAGATTAAGATAAAGAAGAAGTAAAATAATAGATCAAGGGAAGATAGTTTCAACTTTGCTCAGTCTAAATCAGAAGGAGGAAACCGTTCTAAGTTTTGTCCTAAGTCATTAGTTCCAGTTCCTTCTTCATCTAGTGCTCCAGATCCTAAGTTCAGGGATGGTAACGGAGATAAAGCGCCAGGATCTAAGTCTTAGGGAAATATTAGCAGTATCGACACCTATCCTCTTTACCAACTTATGGAAAGCACCATCAAGGTATTTGTAGAGTTAGCAGTGGAATTTTTTTTGAACGTGGAAAGCCAGGCCACAGAGTTAGAGATTGTCCTCAGCCAGATCCTCAGAGTCAGCAAAACTATTTCTCAGCTCAGTCTGGTAGCCCAAACCAGCAGGGTGCCACCTACAGCGCTACTAGTGAGCAATACCTAAACAGACTTTATGCTCTCCAGTCCTAGCAAGATCAGGAAAATTCTCTTGATGTGGTTATTGGTACGTTACTGATCTTTCATATTCATGTTTATGCTTTTCTAGATCCAGAAGCTTCTTTGTCTTTTGTTACTCCCTATATAGCAGTTGATTTTGGACTCAGTCCCAAAATTCTAGCAGAGCTCTTTTTAGTCTCTACCTCAGTGGAATAAACAATTATAGCTCAACAGGTATACAGGAACTTCCCGGTTATGATATTTTAGAAAGTTACTTCAGCAGACTTAGTTGAATTAGAGATCACTGATTTTGATGTCATTCTTAGCATGGATTATCTTCATTGATGCTATGCCAAAGGCGACTGCAGAAATAGAATAGTTCAGTTTTAGTTTTCAAATAAACTCGTCCTAGACTGGAAGGGTAGTATATCCACTTTCAGAGGTCATCTTGTTTTCTACCTTTGGGTAAGTAAAAAAATATCTAAGGGATGTGTCTATCATCTTGTTCAAGTTAAGGACACTAGTTCTAAAACTCCCAGTCTCAAATCAGTCCTAGTCGTAAATGAATATTCAAATATCTTTCTCGAAGATCTTCTAGGAATTTCTCTGGAAAGGGAAATAGACTTTGGCATTGATCTTTTTCTAGATACTCAGCCTATATCTATTTTTCCATACATAATGGCACCAGCAGAACTGAGAGAATTGAAAGAGCAGTTGAAGGATCTCTTAGATAAGAGATTCATCAAGCCCAGCGTGTCCCCATAGGGTGCACCAGTTTTATTCATGCATAAGAAAGACAGTTCTCTCAAAATGTATATTGATTACCGTTAGCTTAATAAAGTCACAGTCAAGAACAAGTATCCTCTTTCTATAATTGATGACTTATTTAACCAACTTCAGAGTGCCAACTATTTTTCTAAGATAGACCTCAGATCTGGCTATCATCAACTCAGAGTCAGAGAATGTGATATTTTAAAATTAACTTTTCATACTCGGTATGGTCACTTTGAATTCCTAGTCATGTTCTTTGGTATTACCAATGCCCCAGCAACTTTCATAGACTTGATGAACCATGTGTTCAAGTAGTACTTGGACATGTTCATCATAGTCTTCATAGATGATATTCTGTTCTATTCTCGCAGTGAGTGTGATCTTGCAGACCATCTCAGAATCATACTTCA
>NC_061115.1:98176163-98193199 GCF_002878395.1 Capsicum annuum
TCTCGCAGTGAGTGTGATCTTGCAGACCATCTCAGAATCATACTTCAGACTCTGAGAGATCATTAGATATTGCCAAGTTTATTAAGTGCAAATTTTGTCTAAGGTCAGTAGCATTCCTTGGCCATATCATTTTTGGTGATGGCATTAGAGTATATCCTCAAAATATTAAAACAGTAAGAAACTACCCTCCCCTATCTCTCTATCAGATATTAGGAATTTTTTGGGTTTGGCTGGCTATTACAGATGGTTTGTTGAGGGATTTTCTTCTATTGCATCCCCTATGTACAGATTGACGCAGAAGAAAGTTAAGTTTCAGTGGTCAAATCCTTGTGAGAAGATTTTTCAGGAGTTGAAGACTCGACTTACCTCAGCTCTAGTCTTAGCTCTTCCAGATGGTTCAGATAGTTTCATAGTGTATTATGATGCATCTATAATAGGTTTGGGTTCTATCCTCATACAGCATGGTAAGGTCATAGCCTACACCCCCAGACAGCTTAAACCCTATAAGAAGAATTAACCTACTCATTATCTTGAGTTAGCAGCCGTAGTTTTTGCCTTCAAGATTTGGAGGCATTATCTATACAGTTTTCATGTAGATGTGTTCACAGACCATAAGAGTATCCAGTATGACTTTTCTCAGAAAGATCTCAATCTTTGTTAGAGAAGGTGATTAGAGCTCTTGAAAGATTATGACATGAGTTTCCTTTATCATCCGGGAAAGGCCAACATTTTGGTCGATGCTCTCAGTAGGCTGTCTATAGGTAGTGTTGCTCATGTTGAGTAATGTAAGAAGAAGTTAGCATAGGAAGTCCATCAGCTTCCCAGACTAGGTATTTGATTAGTTGATTCAAAATAGGGTGACATATGGGTTCAGAGTAGTTAAGAATCATCTCTAATTTCCGAGGAGAAAGAAAAGCAAGATAGAGACCCCAGTCAATTCAAGTTGAAAGAGTCAGCCAAGGATCAAAAAGTAGAGTTTTTCTCCCACGGGGGAGATGATATTTTACGTTGTCAGGGCTGTCTCTGTGTTCCAGGTGTAGATGACTTAAGGCAGTGAGCTCTTGCAGAAGTGCATGGTGCACACTAATCTATTCATCCTGGGGCCACACAGATGTACTGCGACTTGTGGGAAATTTTTTGGTGGATTGGGATAAAAATAGATATTTTAGAGTTTGTGGCTAAGTGCTCTACATGTAAGCAGGTTAAGATAGATCTCAGAAGCCTAGTGGGTCCATCTAGGAGTTTAGTATTCCTACTTGGAAGCGGGAAGTTGTGAACATAGACTTCGTGATGGGCTTGCCTCAAACTCGTCATGAGCATGATTCAGTTTGGGTCATTATAGGTAGGATGACCAAATCAGCTCAATTTCATCCAGCCCATACCTCTTATTCAGTCGGGGATTATGCCAAACTCTACACAAGAGAGTTGGTCAGAATTTATGGAGTTCTGTTATCTATTACCTCAGACAGAGGTACCCATTTCACCTCTTATTTCTGGAAAGCATTCTAAAAGGGTCTTGGTACCCAGGTTTATCTCAGTACTTCCTTCTATCCTCATACAGATGGTCATGCAGAAATGACTATTCAAACTTTAAAAAATATGCTAAGGGCATGTACAATCGATTTCAAGGGTATTTGGGATGACCACTTGCCTTTGATTGAGTTTGCATTCAATAAAAGATATCATTCCAGTATTTGGATGGCTCCATTTAAATCTCTCTATGGTAGGAGGTTCATATCTCCAATTGGTTGGTTCGAAGTTAGTGACGCCTCAGTTATAGGGCCTGACTTAGTATTCGATGCCTTATAAAATATCCAGTTGATTAGAGAAAGACTTTGAGCTGCCCAGAGCTGACAAAATACTAACGAAGATATTTGTAGAAAGGATCTCGAGTTCGAGATCGATGAATATGTCTATCTAAAGGTCTTTCCATAAAGGGAGTGAAGAGGTTTGGCAAGAAGGGAAATCTCAGCCCCCGATGTGTCGGTCCCTTCAAAATTCTCAATTGCTTTGGAAAGGTAGCTTATGAGCTTGAATTGCCTTTAGATCTAGCCTCAGTTTATCCAGTCTTCCATATCTCTTTACTCAAGAAGTGCATAGGTGATCCTGCAGTTGTAGTCCCTATTCAGAGCATAGATGTTTAGAATAACCTCTCTTATGAAGATATTCCAATCGAAATTCTAGACTATCAGACTTATAGACTGAGGAACAAAGAAGTCCCTCTAGTCAAAGTTATTTGGCAAAATTAGTCCATTGAGGGAGCTACTTGGGAAGCAGATGCAGATATCCGAACCAAGTATCCTCACCTCTTTTCCGCCAACTCAGATCAAGCTCAAGGTAATAGTACTCCTTAAGCCTTTTAGTTTCATGTTCAGACTTCAGTTACAAGCTTGGTATACAGTTCATATTTAGAATTTCATCAAAAACTTGGTATTAAATACCATTGCATATTCAGCCATGAATTTATGTAATAGTTCAGTTATATAATCATGCATCAGACATGCATTCTTATTATGAGAACCTTGGTTCATCAGAACTCTCAGCCATGCATTCATGAATCAGTTACACAAGCATCAGATATACATGCTCAGTATGATATATTAAGTTATCAGTCATGTCAGTCATGAAATCATGTTTCAATCATTAAAGTTCAGTATGTACGTTGGTTTATCTTCTTCCCTTCTTTTCAGTCTTATTCGAGGACGAATGTTCTTAAGGGGAGATATTGTAATACCCTGTACTTTTTCCTAGCTTGAAATTATCCTAAAAATGTTAGAAGCTATCTTTGGAAGATGAATCCATTTTTGTACGCATGGAATTTTTAAGATTTTTAATTTTTATCACGTGTAAAATTGAATAACCTTTCCAACGATACCAATTTTGTCCAAATCCGATATCGGATTAAAAAGTTATGGGCATTTTACTCAGAGTTGCCAGAATCGCGCAGGTGTGACGGCCAGGTTGACAGACCATCAACCTAGCGAAGGACCGTTGCCTTGACTATCAAAGCCAAGGGAGTGAGGCAACCTTCTTGATAAGGTCAATGGACAGGTTGACAGACCGTCGAACTTGCGCTGGACTGTTGCCCAAGCCATCGCTACTTAGGCAGTGAGTCCCTATCCTAGTCCACCTACAACAGTCGAAACAATGGATGGTCAATCCAGTGATGGACCGTCGTAGGTTCCTTTAAGTTATTTTTACGTTATTTTTAAAAGGGTATTTTTGGTCTTTTACCACCCGTTTATATACCTAGTAATATCCGATCAAGGCTCATAAATTTATTATTCTTTCACAACATCAAATTAGGGTTTCTCTCAAATATAATCCCAAAAGACAAGATCCAAATCCTTCTTCAAGGAACCAAGAAATCCAAGTTCATCAAGTCCAAGAACTTCAAGAAACTCACTACCACGTATACATAGTGTTCATTCATAGACTCCTTCTGTCCTTGAAGCCCAAGAATACCTTTTTAAAGTTCAAGTGTATGGATTTCTTTATGAATTTCATGTTGGGTTTTATTTTTTTTATATTGATAATGATCAATTAAATTCTAATCCATGTTGGGTGATCAATTTTATGCAGAATTGATTAGTATAGGTGTAGATTCATGTGAACTACGATTAAACCCTTAGATGATGAAATTAGAGTTGAATCATGATGTTTATTTGTTGTATAATGTTGCCTACATATACTATGCTTACCATGTGTTTGATTAAATGCCTATGCGAAGGAAAAGTGCCCAACTAGTATGATATTATGCAATCCTTATGTATGTACAAGTTTATGCATATCAGAAGTTTGATGAAATACCTTAATAAATGAATTATAGATTATCATGTTGGTCATGTATTCAAGAAAGTCATGCTTTGTCAGTTTATTTCCATCGAGTCCTGGGGGTACTTGTACATGAAAATTTAGTTGTATGCCTAGAGTCAATGTAATATTTTGAAGATACTCTCAGTCAAGCCATGTTCAGTAGAATTCAGTTAGTCTTATGATTCAGAAAAACTCAGTAATCTCAGTAAATCTCAGTCAGTTATCTAATATAAGTAATACTCTGTCAGTCAGAGGAATTCAGTTTGATCAGTCCAATCAGTTCAGTTAATCATATTCAGAGTCTATTTAGATGGGAGTAGAAATTAGCGTCGTGTAAACCCAAGGATAGGAACTCACCTATTATATGAGGGTGTGATTCTTAGAAGCAATCCTTGCATTCCAAAACTATGTAGCCATCATAGGTTGAGACATCATAGCCTGCTATATGAGGGTAGATGAGGTGGCTTAACCTGTTATATGAGGGCTCCTACTATTCACACTGGAGTTACCTATTAAATGAGGGTTACTAACAGATTGTCCATACCAGTGGTGCGGTATTGACACCCTTCCAATTAGGGTTACAGATTGGACCCCAACTCAGCCATAATGGTGTATTAAGGGCATGCCAGTTAGATAACTACTTCCCACAATTTCAGTATCAGTATTAGTAAAAGAACTCAGATAGTTCTATAGAATTTAGGATTGTCATATACAGTGAACTTAGATACAGTAGCGAGCTCAGCTAGTTTCGTCAGATTCAGAACTGTCAGATATAATCACTCATGCTATTAGTTATATCAGACATCAGAACTCAATTATCAGTCATATTTGTCATTTGTAAATTCATGTTGTCATGATTTCAGTTACAATTACTATGTATTCATGCATGCATTCTCACATTCATATTAGTTAGTTAGTCAGTATTATTCATGCATATGAACCCCATGCATTCAACCTACCTCACATACATACCAGTACATTTAAAGTACTGACACATTTGCGCTATGGTGTCTTAGACCATAGGTTCAGAGACAGGAGCTCCAGATCATCACTAGTATTCCAGTCTCAACAGTCAAAGTTAGCAGTGAGTCCTCATCTTTCGAAAACATGAACATTTCTTTATTATCCCATTAATTAATTTATTAATTAGAGTTAGTTGGGGACATGTCCCATAAACTCCTTATTCAGATAGTCATGTTTTGGAGGCTTTTCATACTACAGTATGTGCAGATAGTTTATTTTAGTTAGTTTTGGGTATTTCATACCCCACCCAGATGTAATATTTTATCAGATATTATGTCTCAGTTTTGAATCTTATGGCCTTTCAATTCATGTTTCCACATTAGATAGTGTATTTTGCAGTATTAGTCATGGGTTAGTTTGTGGTCTTTCGGGGTCATGAGCACCGTGTAGCATTTTGGGTACTAGATTTGGGGTGTTACAAACTTGGTATTAGAGCCTAAGGTTCAATAGAGTCCTAAGAAATCTGAAAGTCGCATCTAGTAGAGTTTTTTACATGGGTGTGTTGCGCGCCATATTTATGTTCAAGAGGCTATAAGATGTTTTAGGAACAGTTTCCCTTCTTTCATTATTCATGTCATGCCAGTAAGCATAATCTCCTGTTAATCTCTTAGTTTGGTCTAATCCGTTTGTCCATTTCTTCTACAGAACAAACCTCCTAAGGGAAGAAATGGGAATCAGTTAGCCCCTCATACCGAAGTACCTTTGGGAAAATATGTTTCTCATGTAGAGTTTAGAGTTGCTTTCACTTCTCTTGTCCAGTCAGTTGCTGCTTAGAATGAATGACCAGCTGTCGTTCTGGCCAACCGAGTGGCTAATTCAGCTATAGCCAGGATTTGAGACTTTACTCGAATAAATCCTCAATCTTTTCTCGGGTCTAAGTCAGCTGAGTACCCTCAGGAATTCATTGATTAGGTTTAGAAGGTTACTGACGTTCTAGTGGTATAGCTATTGAGAGTGCTAATCTAACTGCATATCAGTTATAGGATATTTCTCACATATGGTACAAGCAGGGGAAGTCAGAAAGTCCTGATGATGTTGGGCCTATTGAGTGGGAGGAGTTTGTCACCGCATTCTTAGAGAGGTTCTTTCCCCTAGGGCTTAGAAAAGCTAAGGTGTTGGAATTCATCAACCTTAGGCAGGGCAACATAACAGTAAAAGAGTATTCTCTTAAGTTTCCAAATTAGCCAATTAGCCAAATATGCCCCTCATGTGGTTGCAGACAGCAGGGCCAAGATGAGTAAGTTTGTTTCTGGGGTAAATGATAGTATGCTCAATGAGTGTAGGTCTGCGATGTTGAATAGTGATATGTCTTTATCAAGGCTTATGACTCATGCTCATCAGATAGAGGAGCAAAAGATTAAGATGAGGGAAAAGCAAAATAAGAGAGCAAGGACAAATAGTTTCAACTTTACTCAGCCTAAATCAGAAGAAGGAAACTGTTCTTAGTTTTATCCTAAGTCATCAGTTCCATCTCCTTCTTCATTTAGTGCTCTAGCTCCTAAGTTCAGGGATGGTAACAAAGATAGAGCACCAGTCTCTAAGTCTCAAGGCAATGTTAGCAGTCCCAGAACTTATCCTCTTGGCCAGACTTACGGCATACACCATCAAGGTATTTGCAGAGCTAGCAGTGGTATTTGTTTTAGATGTGGCAAGCCAGTCCATAGAGTTAGAGATTGTCCTCATCCAGGTCCTCAGAGTCAGCAGAATCGTTTCTCAACTCAGTGTGGTCACCCAAACTAGCAGGGTGCCACCTCCAACGCTACTAGTGGGCAACACCCAAATAGACTTTATGCTCTCCAGTCCTGGAAAGATTAAGAAAATTCTCTTGATGCGGTTATTGGTATGGTATAAATTTTTCATATTCATATTTACACTTTTCTAGATCTAGGAGCTTCTTTGTCTTTTGTTATTCCCTATATAGTAGTTGATTTCGGAGTCAGTCCTAAAATTATAGCAGAGTTCTTTTCAGTCTCTACCTCAATGGGAAAAATCGTCATAGCTCGACGGGTATACAGGAATTACCCAGTTATGATATTTCAGAAAGTTATTTCAATATACTTAGTCAAATTCGAGATAATTGATTTTGATGTCATTCTTGGCATGGATTGGCTTCATTCTTTCTATGCCACATTCAACTGCAAAAACAGAATAGTTTAGTTTTAGTTTCTGAATGAACCCATCCTAGAGTGAAAGGGTAGTGTATCCGCTTTCAGAGGTCAGCTTACTTCCTACCTTCAAGCAAGGAAAATAATATCTAAGGGATGTATCTATAATATTGTTCGAGTTAAGGACACTAGTTCTGAAGCACCCAGTCTCGAATTAGTCCCAGTTGTAAATAAATATTCAGATGTCTTTCTCAAAGATCTTTTAAGAATTCCTCCTGAAAGAAAAATAAACTTCAGCATTAATCTTCTTCCAGATACTCAACCTATATCTATTTCTTCATATAGAATGGCACCAGCAGAACTCAGAGAATTGAAAGGCGTGTCCACTAGTTTTATTCAAGCGCAAGAAAGACAGTTCTCTTAGAATGTATATTGATTACCGTCAGCTCAATAAAGTCATAGTCAAGAACAAGTATCCTCTTTCCAGAATCAATGACTTATTTTACCAATTTCAGAGTGCTAGCTATTTTTCTGAGATAGACCTCAGATCCAGATATCATCAGCTCAGACTCAGAGAATGTCATATTCTAAAAATAGCTTTTCGTACTCAGTATGGTCTCTTTGAATTCCTAGTCATGTCCTTTGGTCTTACCAATGCCCCAACGAATTTCATGGACTTGATGAACCGTGTGTTCAAGCAGTACTTGGACATGTTCGTCAAAGTATTTATAGATGATATTCTGGCCTGTTCCCGTAGTGAGCATGATCATGCAGACTATCTCAGAATCATACTTCAGTCTCTCAGAGATCATCAAATATTCCCCAAGTTTAGTAAGTGAAAATTTTGGCTAAGGTCAGTAGTATTCCTTGGCAATATCATTTCCTATGATGGCATTATAGTAGATCCTCAAAATACCAAAGCAGTAAGAAACTTTCCTCGCCCTATCTCTCCATCAGATATCAGGAGTTTCTTAGGTTTGGCTGGCTATTACAGACGGTTTGTTAAGGGATTTTCTTCTATTGCATCCTCTATGTATAGATTGAATCAGAAGAAAGTCAAGTTTTAGTGGTCAGATCCTTGTGAGAAGAGTTTTTAGGAGTTGAAGACTTGACTCACCTCAGCTCCAGTCTTAGCTTTTCCAGATGGTTCAAATGGTTTCGTAGTGTATTATGATGCATCCAGAGTAGGTTTGGGTTGTGTCCTCATGCAGCATAGTAAGGTTATAGCCTACGCCTCCAAACATCTTAAACCCCATAAGAAGAATTATCTTACTCATGATCATGAGTTAGCAGCCGTAGTTTTTGTTTTAAAGATTTGGAGACATTATCTATACGGTGTTCATGTAGGTATGTTCATAGATCATAAGAGTCTCCAGTATATTTTTTCTCAGAAAGATCTCAATCTTTGTCAGAGAAGGTGGTTAGAGCTCTTGAAAGATTAGGACATGAGTATCCTTTATCATCCAGGCAAGGACAACATTGTGGTCGATGCTCTCAGTAGACTGTCTATGGGTAGTGTTGCTCATGTTAAAGATAGTAAGAAAAACTTAACTCAGGAAGTCCATCAGCTTACCAAACTAGGTATTTGATTAGTCGATACAGAAGAGGGTGACATATGGTTTTAGAGTAGTTCAAAATCATCTCTAGTTTCCGAGGTGAAAAAAAAAAGGTAGAGACTCCAGTTTAGTCAAGTTGAAAAAGTCAGTCAAGGATCAGAAAGTAGAGGTTTTCTCCTAAGGGGGATATGATTTTTTGCATTGTTAGGGTCATCTCTGTTTCCAGGTGTAGATGACTTAAGGCAGTGAATTCTTGCAGAAGCGCATGGTGCACGCTACTCTATTCATCCAGGGCCCGCAAACATGTACCGCGACTTGTGGAAAATCTATTGATGGAGTGGGATAAAGAGAGATATTACAGAGTTTGAGGCTAAGTGCTCTACATGTCAGCAGGTTAAGATAGAGCATCAGAAGCTTAGTGGGCCCATGTAAGAGTTTAGTATTCCTACTTAGAAGTGGGAAGTTGTGAAAATGGACTTCGTGATGGGTTTGCCTCGTACTCGTCATGAGCATGATTCAGTTTGGGTCATTATAGATAGGATGACTAAATCAGCTTATTTTCTTCTAGTCCATACCTCTTTTTCAGCAGAGGATTACGCCAAACTATACATCATAGAGTTGGTCAAATTGTATGGTGTTCTGTTATCCATTATCTCAGACAGAGGTACCCAGTTCATCTTTTATTTTTGAAAAGTATTCTAAAAGGGTTTTGGTACCTAGGTTCATCTCAGTAACACCTTCTATCCTCAGACAGATGGTCAAGCAGAAAGGACCATTCAAACTTTAAAAGATATGCTAAGGGCGTGTGCAATTAATCTCAAGGGTAGTTGGGATGACCACTTGCCTTTAATTGAGTTTGCATACAACAACAGCTATCATTCATGTATTCGGATGGCTTCATTTGAATATCTCTATGGTAGGAGGTTCACATCTCCAATCGGTTGGTTCAAAGTTAGTGACGCCTGAGTTATAGGGCCTGATTTAGTATTCGATGCCTTAGAAAAAGTCCAGTTGATCAGAGAAAGACTCTGGGATACCCAGAGCCGATAGAAGTCTTATGCAGATATTTGTAGAAAGGATCTTAAGTTAAAGATTGATGACTATGTCTATCTAAAGATATCTCCCATAAAGAGAGTGAAGAGGTTTGGCAAGCAGCGAAAGTTCAGTCCCTGATATGTCGATCCCTTCAAAATTCTCAGTTGCTTTGGGAAGGTAGCTTGTGAGTTTGAATTGCCTTCAGATCTAGCCTCAGTTTATCCAGTTTTCCATGTCTCTTTTCTCAAGAAGTTCATAGGTGATCCAGCAGTTGTAGTCCCTATTCAGAGCATAGATGTTCAGAATAACCTTTCTTATGAAGAGATTCCAGTTGAAATCCTAGACTATCAGACTCGTAGACTGAGGAATAGAAAAGTTGCTCTAGTCAAAGTTCTTTGGAAAAATCAGTCCGTCGAGGGAGCTACTTGGGAAGCAGAATCAAATATCCAAACCAAGTATCCTCACCTGTTCTCCGCCAACTCAGATCAAGTTTAAGGTAACACTTCTCCTTAAGCTTTTCAGTTTCTTGTTCAGACTTCAGTTACAAGCTTGGTATACAGTTCATGTTAAGAATTTTATCACAAACTTGGTATTAAATACCATTGCATATTCAGTCATGTATTTATGTAATAGTTTATTTATATAATTATGCATAGACATGCATTATCATTGTGAGAACCTTGGTTTATCAAAACTCTCAGCCATACATTCATGAATCAGTTACACAAGCATCAGATATGCATGCTCAGTATGATATATTTAGTTATAAATCATCAAATCATGTTTCAGTTATTCATGTTTATTATGTTCATCCGTTTATCGTCTTCTCTCATTCTCAGTCTCATTCGAGGACGAATGTACACAAGGGGGAGATATTGTAATACCCTGTACTTTCTCCTAGCTTTAAATTATCCTAAGAATATTAGAAGCTTTCTTTGGAAGATGAATCCATTTTTGTACACATGAAATTTTTAAGATTTTCACTTTTTATCACGTGGGAAATTGAATAAGCTTTCCAATGATACCAATTTCGTCAAAATCCAGTATCGGAGTAAAAAGTTATGAACGTTTTACTCAGAGCTGCTAGAATCACCCAGGTGCGATGGCCAGGTTGACGGACCCTCGACATAGCGATGGACCGTCACCTTGACCGTCGAAGCTAAGGTAGCGAGGTAACCTTCTAGATAAGGTGCGACGGACAGGTTGACGAACCATCAAACTTGTGATAGACCATCGCCCAAGCTATCGCTACTTAGGTAGTGAGTCCCTATCCTAGCCCACCTACGACAGTCGAAACAATGGACCGCCGATCCAGTGATGGACCATCAATCCAGTGATGGACCATCGCATGAACCGTCACAATTTTCGTTCAGTTAGTTTTAAGTCATTTTTAAAAAGGGCTTTTTGGTGTTTTACCACCCGTTTATATACCTAGTAATATCCGACCAAGGCTCCTAAATTTATTATTCTTTCACAACATCAAATTAGGATTTCTCTCAAAGATAATCCCCAAGAACAAGATCCAAATCCTTCTTCAAGAAACCAAGAAATTCAAGTTCTTCAAGTCTAAGAACTTCAAGAAACTCACTACCAGGTATGCATAGTGTTCATTCATGGACTCCTTTCATCCATGAAGCCTAAGAATCTCTTTTCAAAGTTCAAGTGTATGGATTTCTTTATGAATTTCATGTTAGGTTTGCTTTCATTCATGTTGATAATGGTCAATTAAATTCTAATTTATGTTGGGTGATCAATTTTATACGGAATTGATTAGTATAAGTATAGATTCATGTGAACCTATGATTAACTTAGATGATGAAATTAGAGTTGAATTATGATGTTTATTTGTTGTATAATGTTGTCTACATATACTATGCTTACCATGTGTTTGATTAAATGCCTATGCGAAGGAAAAGTACCCAACTAGTATTATATTATGCAATCCTCATGTATGTACAAGTTTATGCATATCACATGTTTGATGAAATGCCCTAATAAATAAATTATAGATTGTGATGTTGGTCATGTATTCAAGAAAGTCATGCTTGGTCATTTTCTTTCCATCGAGTCCTAGGGGTACTTATAACAGACAATTTAGTTGTATTCCTAGAGCAATTGTCATGTTTTCAAGATACTCTCAGTCAAGCCATGTTCAGTAGAATTCAGTTAGTCTCATGATTCAGGAAAACTCAGTAATCTCAGTAAATCTCAGTCAGTTATCAGATCTCAGTAATATTCTGTCAGTCAGCAAAATTCAGTTAGCTCAGTTCAGTTAATCATGTTTAGTGTCTATTCAGATGGGAGTAGAAATTAGCACCGAGTGAACCCAAAGATGGGAACTCACCAGTTATATGAGGATGTGATTCTTAGAAGCAATCCTAGCATTCCAAAACTATGTAGCCAACATAGGTTAAGACATCATAGCCTACTATATATGGGTAGATGAGGTGGCTTAACTTGTTATATGAGGGTTTCCACCGTTCTTACTAGAGTTACCTGTTATATGAGGGTTACTCATAGATTGTCCTTACCAGTGGTGTGGTACTAACACCCTTCTAATTGGGGTTACAGATTAGACCACAACTCAGCCATAATGGCGTATTAGGGGCATGTCGGTTAGATAAATACTTCCTACAGTTTTAGTATCAGTATCCATAAAAGAACTCATATAGTTCTACAGAATTTAGGACTGTCAAATACAGTCAACTCAGATACAGTACGGAGCTCAGCTAGTTCCGTTAAATTCAAGATTATCAAATATAGTCACTCATGTTATTAGTTATATCAGACATCATAACTCAGTTATCAATCATATTAGTCATCAGTAAATTCGTGTTGTCACAATTTCAGTTACAAGTACTATGTATTCATGCATGCATTCTCACGTACATATTAGTCAGTCAGTTAGTATTGTTCATGCATATGAACCCCATGCATTCAGCCTACCTCAAATGCATACTAGTACATTCAAAGTACTGATGCATTTGCGCTATAGTGTCTTATACATTAGGTTCAGAGACACGAGCTCCAGAGCATCAGTAGCATTCCAGTCTCAGTGGTCAGAGTTAGCAGTGAGTCCTCATCTTTTGAAGAAATGACCATTTCTTTATTATCTCATTAATTAATTTATTAGTTGGAGTTAGTTGGGGACATGTTCCATCAACTCCTTATTCAATCAGTCATGTTTTAGAGGCTTTTTAGTCTACAGTATGTGCAGATAGTTTATTTCAGTTAGTTTTAGGTATTTCATATCCCACCCAGATGTTATATTTTATCAGATATTATGTCTCAGTTTTGAACCTTACGGCCTTTCAGTTCATATTTCTGCATTATACATTATATTATGTAGTATACAGGTATAAATATCAATGATGGGTTAGTTTGTGGTCCTTTGAGATCATGAGAACCGTATAGCATTCTGGGTACCAAATTCGGGGTGCTATAGTAAAACTGCCTTGTTCGGGCTAGATTTTTTCATCAAGCTATGAAAAAGGTTAAAGTGATCCAACAGCAGCTGGAGACATCCCAAAGTCGACACAAGTCATATACAGATGTTAGAAGAAGGGGGATAGAGTTTGCTATAAGTGATTGGGTATTCTTAAAGGTGTCACCAACGAAGGAGGTTATGAGATTTGGTAAGAAAGGAAAACTGATTCCATATTATATAGGCCCATAAAAGATTACTCAGAGGTTTGTCCAAGTTGCTTATGAATTAGAGCTACCCTAAAAGTTCTCAACAGTTCATCCAGTATTTCACGTCTCAATGCTTCAAAAGTGCATGGGTGATCCATATTGAAGATGTACAAGTTACAGAAGATTTCGCCTATGAAGAAATACCTATTGGTATCCTAGATCGACAAGTTAAGAAGTTAAGGAATAAAGAAATAGCTTTGGTAAAAGTGCTTTGGAGAAACCAACAAGTAGAAGAGATAACATGGGAAGATGAAGAAGTGATGAAATCTAAGTACCCCCATTTGTTCAAATACGAAGAAAAAGTCCAAGATGTTAAATTGGAGCAATAACAAGTAAGTATAATATATAAGTACTATATGATAATAGGGATATTTAACTTAAGCTTGAACTTGTTTTGTTTGGATAGTTATGCTAACATTCGAGGATGAATATTTCTAAGGAGGGGAGGATATGACACCCCGTACATTGTATGTACTTTTCCTATTTATATGTAACTTGGTATAGCCTTGTGGTATAGGTAATGGATGATATTTGTTATGTAAGTATTAATGGTGTAGATGAAATTATAGATGATGCCCGTACATTTTTATGTGACACGATCAAGTTAACATCGATACAACTATTTAAACTTGGGATCGTAAGCTAGTATTTGAATCTAAAGTTTAAGGCGACCAAGTACGTATAAGTTGAAGGTTGGATTAAAGGAGTTAGGAGATGGAAATAGAATAAAATATTGAGGTGTTTGCTTGACTTAATTAAGCTAGTAGGTGAGTCACCTACTTAAGCTATGTGGACCAAATTAATGGACCTATGGCCTTGGACTAGATTTGGGCCTATACTAATGTACTCATTTGGGTCAAATTGAATAAAAGAGGAAGAAAATAGAGAAATGACCCAACATTTAAATCTGCCAAAGGTCCAAGTTAATTGAGCCCAAAATAAGAATTTAAGCAAGTAGGTGCATCACCTACTTTGTAATTTTTAGTAGCTTAAACCCTTAAGTGGGTGCATCACCTACTTGGACTAATTTGTGGTTGGAAATGAGGTCAATAATCAGGGCTCAATATAATATCAATATAGATAGCCATTTTTCTCGTTTTAACCATAATATTCCCTTTTAAATTTCAGCTTTCTCCCTTTCTTAACAAGGATAATAATAGCAGCCCTAAAATTCCTTCTAGGGTTCTTGAAGAAACCCTCATATTTGCAAGCTAAGGTAAGTAAAAACACGTAAGTTTTAGCTTAATTATCTCATGGAAGATTAGGAAAACATGTTATAGGTGTCTAATTATAAATACATGATAGAATACAGAACAACTACTTGCTTACTTTTTCTTTGTTATTAAGAGATCTCTTTTCTTCTTTGGTTTAAAGTGTGAAGGAAAGTGAAAGTTGAAGTTCTTAAGGAGGTCAAATTTAAGTATAATTTGCAGAATTAAGGTAAGGTGAATACTCCATTTTGTTCCCATTATATATGAATTTGAGAGAGGATTATGAATGTGTTGTTATTGAGAACTCAAGAGATAATGAGTTCAATAAGTGATACTATAATAAAAGGGATTTCAAACTGTTTTATGGACTGTTTTGTACTCTTTGGTATGAAATCGAACATTTATTCCATCAAGTATGTTTCCAAGGTTATCCTGTAATAAGTGACACATAATAGCAGTGAATTATATCCCACGAAGCCAACGACCTTGTTCCCACTCTCTAACATGTTAAAACACCTCATTACATGCTTATTATTAAACCTGCACACTTATCTTCTCTAGAAAATTTCAGAAGTTCTCCGTTTAATCAAATACGACCCATGTGTTATTTTCAGCTCCTAAACACTTCATTTGTATGCCAACAGCTCCCTACCTTATTGTTGTTGCATTAAGTGTCCATTTACATGTCTCTTATTAGTAGATTATTGGTTCAAGGTACCATAATTTAATGACCACCAAAGTAACAATCTCAAAGGCTAAATAAACTATGTAACGCAAATCTGTAAAATGAGTGGCAGCTCAGGGGCATAAGCCTAGCATGGGACGATCTCAATACCTTTATATATGGGTGGCAGCTTAGGGGAAATAGCCTAGCATGGGCTGATCCCAATGTTCATATGTAGGTGGCAGCTCAGGGATGTAAGCCTAGCATGGGCCGATCCCAATTTATCTACTTACCACTGATCAGCTGGTTATTTGCATTATATGGCTTACAAAGATTATGAAGTATGAAATGTAAAAATGAAGAAAAAAATATAATGTACATAGTCCCATATGTATATATAAAGGTGGTCTACTAGTACTACTTATACACTTGTATCTTATTTCTATTGAGCTCTCATATCATCTGTTGTTACCTTTAGCCTTACATATTCAGTACATATTTTTGTACTGACTTCCCTCACGGGGGACCTGTATTTCATGCTGCAGGCACAGGTGCTTCAGCTAATACACCTCGCTAGTAGGACCACAGGTTATTCAGTGACTATTGGTGAGCTCTAGGTTGATTCAGGGCTTTTTGAGTCTGTTTCATATATTTTGGATTGTGTAGTAGTCAAGAGTAGGGCGGGGGTTTGTCCCGACGCTAACTAAAATCTATGTATCTTTTAGAGGCTTTGTAGACTAATGTGAAGTTAAACATGGTAGCGTCTTGTCTTTTAGATGTGGTGGCCCCAACGGCCAAGTGTTGTATATATAATTTTGTGCTTGCCAATGTAGATACTCTCATCGATGCATAATATCATGTTTGTCAGAACCTTTGGTTGTCATAGTTACATACATGAGAAATACAAGGTTATGGATTGGTTCTCTCGGGCCTTTACGGCTATTGTGCCTGTCCTCCCCAATAGGATTTAAGGCGTGACATCATGCCTACAGGACGCAACGTGTTCTTTGAAAGTCGTTGGGTTAAGTCTTTCCTCTATGGCAAGAGTTAAAAAATATTTCATAAATCAAAACATAATGTGGTAGTGTCAACTCTTACCTATGGGACGTAACATGTTCTTTGAAAGTCTGTAGGTTAAGTCTTGCCTCTAATGTAAGAGTTATAGAATATCTTATAACTAAAAATAGAATGTGGTAATGTCAACTCTTACCCATGGAGCGAAACTTGTTATTTGAAGGTCATTGGGTTAAGCTTTGCCTCTGAGATACGAATTATAGAGCACCTCATAAATCAAGATGTGGTAGTGTCAACTCTTGTCCATAGGATATAACTTGTTGTTTGAAAGTCCTTAGATTAAAATTTACCTCTACGACAAGATTTATAGAACATCTCATAAATCAAAGCAGAATGTAATAACGTCAACTCTTGCCCATGGGTCGTAATTTGTTGTTTGAAAGGAATCAAAGAAGAGAAAATAAATTAAAAAAAGGAATAATAAATGTTAAGGAAAAACAGGAAGAAAAAATACTTTTTAAAATAAAAATCAAAGAAAATTAAAAAAAAAAAAATAATAGTAGTTGAGAGGTGAAAAGAAAAAAAATAAAAAATAAAGATTGAGAAAAAAGAAAAATGAAGAAAAACGATAAAACAAAAAATAATTATAAAAAGGATGAGAAGAATAAAAGAAAAAGGGAAAAGAAAAAATAAAATTCAAAGAAAATAAAAAGGAGGAAAAAAATTGAGAGGAGAAAAAGCAAAAAAGTAGAAGTTATGGAAAAACACAAAAAGAATAAAAGAAAAAAGGCTTAAGTCATTGATGTGACCCTAAACTTGTTTCGAAATTTCACTTAAACTCCTCAACTCAAACTTGTTCCTAAATATTCTATATCTTTTGTTCTAAAATATTCAATTAAATTCTCTTTCATAAGTATTT